>NC_056747.1:313120847-313270124 GCF_019279795.1 Protopterus annectens | reverse complement strand
TGAACACTGGGATGTCACAATAGGTCTTAGAGGGGGGTTTTGAACATCTTTATGTATTTTGGGGATGCCAAATATCTCTGGAACTACAGGTTTAGATACTTTAAAATAACTGTACAGATCCACATCTATGAGACCTTGTAGGAGATTGTCTTCCAACCAAAGGTCTATTTTCTTATAACAAATATTCATTTCATTCCTAGATGCTATCCGGTATCTATCACCTGTATTGAGAATATCAAGCATCCTACTGGTATAGTCCCAGTGATCCATCAAAACCACCCCTCCCCCTTTGTCAGGCTTCATAATCCTTATTTTGTCATTATTCTGTAACATTTTCAAAATAGTAACTTCTTCCCCTGTCAGGTTACTATATTCTTTTATTCCGTCTTCCCTCTTGAAGCCTTCCCTAATCATATATAATACATGGGTCTCAAAACTAGAGATGTCATGTTGTAAGGGGGGATTAAATACACTCTTTCTTTTCAATACATTTGTGATCGTGTGTTCTTCATATTTAAATAAAGTATTCAAATGTAACTTCCTTGTAAATAATTTAACATCTAGTAAAATTTCATCAATTTTAGTTTTTTTTATGGGAATAAAATAAAAGCCTTTTGTAAAAAGGCTGAAAAAGGACGTTGTGACCTCTAAATCTGTAAAATTATATATGTAAAAATTGTTTTCAACACAAATTTTACACTTAATAGGGTTAGTATATTCATCTTTGCTTGTATCCGGTTCCCCTGGCCATTCAGTATCATACCATATATCCACATTGTCTATATTTCCTATTCTGTAACTACTATTTATAGGGTTCACATACTCCTTGGGGGTTGAAACAATCTCATTTAAAACATCCTTTATCTGTAGTTGTTCATCCCCCGTTTCCTCGAGTATTGGTTCCCTGCTGCCTCTGCATAGGAAAAAGGATGGTTCTGTTTCTTTAGTCTCTCTGACCTTCTCACATTAAAGGAGGTGTTTTTGTTTTGTTCATAGTACACATCTATGAAATTATGAACTAAGGACATAAAAGGGGCATAAAATATCATTAATGGAGAGTTTATATACCAAAAATATAGAAGATAATGATAGTAAAAAGATTCCTAATTCATTCTACACCCACAATAATCTGAATCCCTGGGGCTACTTTTACAATGTATTATTCCTTGGTGTTATAGCATTGGTGATTGCTTACTGAATGTCCAAGATGGCCTTCCAAGCATCCTTAATGCTTTTCATCAGTGTTGGCTGATAGCAGGGCCGGCAGTCTCTTGTATTACTTAGTGAGTCAGTATGGCTGAAGGGGCTTAGATTCATTCCCTGTCCTTGTCAATTGATCTCTGAGAATCTGTTGTCTATTGGGATGTTACATCACATTTTGCTTCCAGTAGGACACACAGCTGGCTGTATTCCAGTATAACACTAGCACTATCTACAGAAATGCTTGATTTATTCCAATATAACACTAGCACTATCTACAGAAAAGAGCCCTGTTGAGACATATAAAACTAATTTTAGGACTATATCTAAGAGATAGTTTATGAATAAAGCTGACATATGTAATTGGAATAGTAAAGATAGTAAAGATAGTGGGAAAACAATATGTACTGATTATAGCCTTAATCAGAAAAAGCATCTAATGAAAGGGTCATATGAAAAACAACTGTAATGTCTCAAAAGAAAATGATTAGTAACTAATTTATTTTCTTAATGTAAGAGAAACAGTTGGGCTTGTTGTCGCGACTGTTAAAATTACTCTGGATCGACAGCAGTTTTCTACAATGATGTCTTGAGAAGAGTTTGTTCACATGAACTGCAACGTTTTGTAAGAGTCGGACTGTCAAGGCTTGCTTAGAGATGTATAAGAAACCAGTGCAAGAATGTAATTAAGTCTCTTACACTAAATTGTTGTAAATCTTCGATGCCGATGCAAAGCTTTGTGGATTCCAAAGCATGTTGGTTTGCCACATTAAGCTGATTTAAAATCATAAGACAGGGAGGTCCTGCTTTTACTCTTAAAACAGCGAATGGAGTGATTTTGCTGCATCTGTAGCTAATCCTTTTTTCTCTAATTTGTTAAACCACTTCAGATGTGCCTTCTTGTATAACAGATGTCAGTTCTGCCTTTGAGTGCTGAAATACAGAGGGTAATTAGTGGCAGTTTTCATTTAAGGCTATTGAATTATTTGTGTATGTATGTATGTATGTATGTATTTATTTTCAGTTTTTGCTGCTCTTCTTTTAAGACTGATACTTCAAGCTGAGCAAGCCAGAAATGCCTTGAGCTAATCTTAAGTTTTAGGTCTGACTTTGTTCAACTTTGCTTTTATGTGTAGCTGAGAGCAAACAGTCTAAATAATTTATGGTCAAAATGCGCATCCTGCTTAGGCAAAACAAATAGTGTGGTGCAGAAATGTACTTGCATACCTGGAATACAATACAGTGGTGTACAGTAACTTTCCCTGGTTCTTGTTATTTATTAGTTTATTTCAATGGGTAGATGAACTGATTCAGAATGCTTTTTTCAGATACTACCATGGCTAAAAGGTACCTTAGTATATGCATGTAATATATACTTAGAATGTATGTTATGTAGATATTGCAGTGAAAACATCGGCAGAAAGTATCAAGGACACTAATATAAATCAGAAGTGCTTCTTAAAGAATGGTGTTAAAAGCAAGCCTACATAAAGAAATTTGCAGTTAATATAAATTAATCATAAAACCATTAGGCAATATTTTCAAGATCCTTAACAAGTAATTGCTTACACAACATCTGCATTGCCTCAT
The DNA here is from genome assembly GCF_019279795.1 of Protopterus annectens. NCBI lineage: Eukaryota > Metazoa > Chordata > Ceratodontiformes > Protopteridae > Protopterus > Protopterus annectens. The sequence continues at coordinate 313,267,334 of NC_056747.1, read as the reverse complement.
TCTGCACAGGTGGGCACAAGGTATAGCTTAGAAAATACTGAAATGAGTACTTAACAAGGCTAGCATGATGGCATGGGAGGAATGTGTCCTAGGTCCTGGTAGGGATGACTGGGAAAAGATGTAGCAAATAGCTTGTTTTCCTTCCTTGTTGGAGGGTGTAAGATTATGTATTGTGTAAATGAAATATTGGATGGTAGGAGATCGAGAGGCTCTGGGGTTAGCTTGCACAGCTGCTATAAAATCCTGTCCTTATGTGTCATATTTGTGGCAGCACATGTGTATTTCAGCTTTGAACAGTGGCCATAACAATGTATAGCATTGAAAGAAAGCCCTTTGTCATGTGTAATATTACTCCATCAATCCATTTCATCACAGAAGGTAATATGAGGGGTGATGGAAATAAGGAGGGACCACTGACGGAAACGAAAATCATTGCAAAGGGAACACAATGCTTCAAATAGTTCTGTCTTTTGCAGGAATAGTACTCCAGAATCAGATAGCAATTATGGAGAAGGCCCAGTGACCTAGACTAATTGTCATATAGTGGAGAGCAAGGCTCAACAAAAGAAATTGAAGTAAATCATTAGAGAAGTGTGGCATGCTAGATTACCATGTCTGAGCTCTGTGCCCATGTGGCAGACATGTTTGGAATATTAACAGTAAAGACTAATCTTTCTTTGCTTACGTCTTGACAGGTAGAAGGCAGCCTCTTATGTATACAAAATCCGTGGTCACTTCTTTGGAAAAGACAGTAAATAATTTAGCTACTTCAGTCTGCAGAGACTGAAGACTATTATGTCTATTAGAAGAAGCACTAGTGGCGAGACCAAGGCTATTCTCTAATAAAGTAAGGAAGAGCCTATGACCAGTGGTCTAGGAACCTGTTTATAGTTTGAGATGCATAAGATTAGGGCTACTGGGAATCCTCTTCTGAAACCAGGCCTGTGAATATTCACCAATGAGACTCTGGAGTGTGTGGCACCATATAACCTGGCTGAACTCAGCCTGGAACATAGAGTCAGCTTGTGGGATTATCCTCAAGATGAAGGGTGGGGCTGCTAGCATGTGGCAGTTATGGATGGGACAGATTCAGACAACCAAGATGCTGACAATGCAAGTTCTCTTTAGACCGCTAGCATGTCACCTCATCAAAGAAAAGGAGTCTGAACTGCTGCAAGAGGTAAAAGTACTGACTCGATTCACCTGGATTTAGTTTTCTGCACAACATGGGATATAGAACAAGACTTGTTGACTAGAGTGGGTTGTCTCCTATTCCAGAGTTCCTTTTTTATTCTCTTCTATTCTGGAATTCTTTCTAATAAGAGGCTCTGCATGGGTATGAGGTTACTCACAAGTTCCTGGTTGAGGGCAGTGCAGCTGATTTTTTTTTCCAGTGCATTAGAGGGTTGTCTTAACATGTCAGTAAGTCACAAAGAGGAAAACTCTGGCAGCTGGATGAATGTTGTTCTTATTTCGGCTTTTCCCGGTTAGGGGTCACCACAACGGAATTCCGGTCTGCTAATGATTGGCAGTAGATTTTTATGGTGCCGAAGTGCCAGCTCGACACCCAACCTTCAGCAAAGGCATGCCCATTCTACGCATGTCTTTCGAACGCCACTCAACCGTGGGGAGGACATGCAGACTCCACACAGAAGGCACTCCAGCCCAGAATCGAATGGGAGAACCTCTTGCTGTGAGGCAACAATGCTACCGCTGCACCACAGCAGCTTATATTCCAAAATATATAGAGAGATATAGAGAGTATTTGGCCATTTTGAGGAAGGCGATTGAGGTAATAAGGAAGGTGAAATTATTGACTTTGTAGTTTTACTTGGTGATACCAGTGCTTATGCAAGGAGTGACAGAGTTCCCTTGAATGGTTTAACTGGGAGGAATGTCCTCCTGTTTGTGAACCCAATTGATACATTGTTACTAGACTGCTGTATAAATTGAGGTGTACCCATTAAAACACCATATTTAAACAGAAATAGGATCATATGTATACCCAATACCAGAGGAACTTGGGTTAAATACTCATGATCAGCTTTGTAATTACCTCATTAGACCTGAGGCTGTATTTCTTGGTAACTGGATAAATGAAGTACAGCACTGCCAATTAACTTCCAATGCTTTATTTCAAAGAACCACATTTACTTGACTTAAAATACACAGGATTCAAATGACTCATTCAGCTACCTGCTCATTACTTTGATATAGCATTTATTTCAATGTACCATATTAATACATATTCTATAGGGCACATGTACACATAAATCTACAGATATATAAATAATTTTAAGTGTTTTACTTGGATCTATGTAGCTGGATCCCCAAATGTGGTTGGTTGTAGCTATTGTACCCCTGCTTAGTATGTATACTGACTTTAATACTGCTGCTAAAGCAAAGCCAGTATGTGTTGAGTTACTAAATTCAGGTTTGCAGATACCTTCGAGGTAGTGTGATCTCAGTGTTACACCATGCAGAGTCTTTGATGTGGGGGACAACTTGAAAATGTTTGATACATTTTTTGCATGGGTCCTCTAGAATATGTGTAACTGAGATACTGTCAATTAAATCCAGTTTCAGCCAAATGTGTCATTGACTACATTAAGTTTCAACCATTTGAATTCAATGTATTGTCATTCTGAAAAATTTGATTTACCAGCTGACATGAAGTCAACCACCACCTGCTGCTGAGTTGGATTTGCTAGAGAGGGCATTAGACAGATAGAAACAGCACTGAGAGTCTCTTGGGAACATCATTGCTGCAGACGGCCTTGAATGATGATGTCAGCTACTGCCTATAGGAAGACATTGAAATGTATGCCAAATGAGGTCTGGGACATTAAAGTGACTGTATTCAAACTCTCAGTCATTACAGTGGTGGCAAGGATCTATAGCAAGAAGGTAGATAGTGCCTGACAAGGTAGTAACTCTGAGACTCACTGGTAGACAGCACTGGTTAGGTATGCTGTTAAGTTGGAAAAGGTGGACTTTTTGCATCAGCTGAGATGTATCTGAAGGCCAGGAAAATCAAAGTGGTAAACATTACATGAATGAAACAATGACATGGGAGAAGTTTGAACAGGCCATTGGAAAAAGACTATTGATGGTCTCCAAGTTGTTGTAAATCTTTATGCGCCTTTGGAGGGGTAAACAGAACCATACATAGCCTTTGCTAAGCAAAGAAGCAGCAGCAGTAATTACTATAGTGGAGAGGCTGTTGGAAGGTTGAAAAAAATTATGGAACTTTTCTAACCCTGTGTATATACTGTTTTACAAGAAGGCAACAGCTTATAGCTTTGCTGTGTTGAAGTCCAACATTAGTAAGTTGGTGTTTAGGTCAATGGCATCTGCACTGTAATTTCTTCAGGTGTTGAAATCTGACTGGAGATGTAGCAGATATCAGACATGGCTGTGGCTAACACGCCTTTTCAGTGTTGCGTAGAAGGTGTGTCCGTCCCCTTGAGCTGGAAAACTGTGGTTGTAGTTCGCATCTTTAAGAATGTGATCCGAGGGTGTGTTCCAACTATTTAGAGGTATAGCACTTCTCAGCTTTCCTGTAAAATCTGTGCCAGAGTTCTGTAAAGAATATTTTGGCTGATACTTGAACCTCAATTTCAGTAGGAACAATGTAGATTCTATCTTGGTAGATGAAGAGTGGAATAGTATGTTAACCTTATCCAGGTGTGTGAAGGTTCATGGAAGTTTGCTGATGAAGTCTATAGCTGTATTATGGACCCGGAGAAAGGTTATAATTATGTGTCCCGGCAAGTACTTTGGAAGGTCTAGTGAAAGTATGGCTTACAAGAGCTGCTTCAGCAAATGTGTCCCATTTTTTACATAAGACTCTATAAAGGATAAGTCAAGATAAAATCACTTTAGCTAGCAGATCTAGGAGACTGTCTCTCTCTCTCTCTGATACTCTCCCTGTGGGAGGAATAAAGACACCTTATAGGTTCATAGGTGGGTACTAGGCTATTGGCCCTAGGGTCTATATAAGCCTAGCCAAAATGGTAGCCTGGCTTTCACCACCCAAGAAAATTATTTTCCTGTGCCACTGTCGAGTAGAGCCACAGAAGTGATCCCCGGGGTGAATTTCTTATTTCCCATCCAATCATCAAGATTTTTCTTGAAGAGTGCTAATGAGTAGCTTTGTTTGATATAACTAGGTTCTTTGTTCCAGAGTATGGGAAGTCTCTGAGACAGGAATCTATCCCTCCAGCGTGTTCTGTTTATTGTGGTGACAAGGTTTAGGTCCCTAGAGCGTGTAGCTCAGAGGGATTGGGATTTCTTTAAGTGGAGCATGTCCAACAGCTCTGGGTTTGACATAGCTTTGTATGTTAGGCAGAGATAGCCTCTGAGTAGGCGATATGCAACAGAGTAAAGCTGGACATTTTTGAGATGGTCTGCATAGGGCATTTGTTTGAGGCCGGTAATACTCTTTGTGAGGTATTTGTGCTGTCTTTCCAGTTGTTGTAGATGCCTTGTGAGGTACATACCAAAAGGGGCATTGTACTCTATATTGGGTCTAATGAGTGACGAGTAGAGGGGAACAATGACCTCTTTTTTCCTGGATGAGAAACCTTTTGTGATGAGGTGTGCCACGTAGAAGGATTTCCTGACTACTGTGGCGATGTGATTATCAAAGGAGAGACTACTGTCCACCTGTGTCCCAAGGTCTCTTATCACACTTTCGGTGTTAAGTTTACTACCGCCTATGTGGTAGTTCATGGGTACAGAGTTTTTACCAAAGGGGATGACAGTGCACTTTTTGGCATTGAGCTTGAGGCCATGGCTTTGACACCAGGCATCTGTCTCAGTGAGGCCCTTTTGTAGGATGTCCACATGATTAGGAGTTTTGATTATGGCTCCTAGTTTGCAGTCATCTGCGAACTTCATTAGCCAAAGACCGTCTGTACTTCAGAAAAGTAGATACCAAACAGGAGAGGACCCAGGACTGAACCCTGTGGTACTCCACTTGTCACTGGTCTGAAGTCGGATTTGAAGTCTGCTACTTTCACAGTGTGGGTTCTGTCAGTGAGCCACTTGGCAACGCATCTTGTGACATAGGGATTTATACCTAGTTTAATGAGTTTATCTATAATTCCAGAGTGGGGGATTTTGTTGAAAGCCTTGGCAAGATCTAGATAGGCTGTTTGAACCACCTTAACCTCGTTTACAGCTTTGGTGACTGCTTCTATCAGGTTTAGGAGACATGATCTGCTTTTTACAAACCTGAACTGGGTGGGGTCCAGAGTTTGGAGATTACCAATGTCTGTGTTTATAAATTCCATGATGATACATTGCATGGCCTTGCAGACCAGGCTCATCAGGCTAATGGGGCTGTAGTTCCCAGGGTCCGTGGTGGCTCCCCCATTGTGGAGTGAGATAACTGTTGCTGTGCACCATTCAGTGGGCACAAAACCAGAGGTGAGGCTATAATTAAACATTGTACTTAGGTGGGGTGCCAGTTCGCTTTGTAGTTCATGTAGAATGCAGCCTGGGATGTTGTCAGGTCCCATGGATGCTGTGTTTTTGGCTTTGGAGAGTGTGTTTTTTACCTGTGTAGCCATGATTACAAGAACTTTGCATTCTTGTGGTATAGAGATGGGCCCTTTAGGGGGTGAGAGGGATGTAAAGTTAGCAGTGATCCTATCTGCCAGGATGTTGGCAATATCAGTTGGCTCTGTATATTTAGTGCCATTTTGCTGCAACTCAGAGCAGATCTGAGTATTGCCATTGAGATTCTTGACATAGCTATAGAATGCTTTGTGGTTGTCTTTAGAATCAGTGGCAATTTTGTTTTCATAACTAGCTTGGTAGGATTTTATGAGGGATCTCAGCTTCTTACTGAGGCTGACCAGGGAGTTCCTCCAATCATGGGATTTTACTATTTTTTTGAAACAGTTTCTTTCTTCTGTTTTAGAGTTTGTTTATGGCAGAGGACCACCAGATTGGCTTCATTTTTTTGGAGGGTAGCATCTTAGTTCTGTTACAGATAGCATGATCCATGCACTCATGTAAGTGCTTATAAAGTGCAATTGTGTAGGATTCAGCAGTCGTACCTCTATTGTCTGTCTGCATGGGTGTCATGAAGTTTGCCTTTTCTGTCTTAAGAAGCGTGAAGTTGGCTTTGGAGAAATTTTTTACGGTAATTTCCTTAATGGGGGGGGGGGGTGAAGGCAGGATGTGGATGTCTAGGGTGCTTGTGGTCTGATCTGACCAATGAGGAATTGACCTTTGGTGTGGAACACCGGTCACCCATGTTGGTAATGACCAGGTCTAGGATATTGCTGCCCCTGGTGGGGGTGTGGATAAGTTGATCCAAGGCTATGGAATTTATGAATTCCAGAAAACGTTGAGCTAACGTGTTGGTACATTAGTAGTTTTCCCAGTTAATGGTGGAGTAGTTGAAATCGCCCATTATTAGGGTGTTGGGTTGTACCCTAATATTTTCCAGTGTATCTAGAAATGAGGAGTGGGAATCCAGAGGCATGGTTGGGGATCTGTAGCAAGCTACAATTAGGAATTGAAGTTTCCAGTAGTTTATTCAGATAAGTAGATAGATAGACAAGTGTTCTTTTTCAAGACTTGACTCATCCATCTACCTACTTAACTGAATAAATTACTGGAAATGTCAACATGGTGTCTTTATTCCTCCCACAGGGAGGGTTTCATAGAGTCTCCTAGATCTGCTAGCTAAAGTGATTTTATTTGGCTTTATCCTTTATACTCTGTTTCTTGTTAGTCCTGTCACCCTCTGGATCACAGATGGGGATACCAGACTTCAATTGAGCCCTCTGGATTACCTGAAAACAAGCCAATATAAGAGCAGCAAATCAAACAGTCCGGAAAATCACACAAAGGGTGGAAACCAGGAATAAAGCCAAACTATTTATTGAAACACTAGTGGACCAGTGTTTCAATAAATAGTTTACCCTCTGGATTACCTCTGTATTCTTTACATAAAGTTGATTTAGTTCAACGTGGTTGTTGGGCTGTATAAAAGGTGTATCTTGTTACCACTTCTGTCCGAGTCTCATGGACAGGATATCAATATGCAACCAAGCTATGGAAGATGTCCAGTGTAGGGGTCTTGAAACAGCATCTCTGTTTGTAAATTATGCATTATTTTGGCCTCATCAGTCCATGACCTCCAACATGCACTTTAGTGGTTTGATGCTGAGTGTTGCAGGGGTGAAAATCAGCACCTTCATTTCTGACGTTTTGGTATTGTCCTTGAAAAGATCACATTGCTCTCTTCAGATGATCACACTGGGAAATCATGAGCTAAGGATAGTGATGAAAAAAATCAGCTGAGGTACAATCAGTATTAATGATTTTTTTTGCACACGATCGCTGGCCTTACTTTTGCTAACAAGGGAAAAGCTGGGAGTCTGATTATCTGAGGAGCCATAGCATAGAGACTGTATGCCTTCACATTGGTAGCCTCCAGTTGAGGTGGCTTAAGGGTCTTATAAGGATGCACTAGTAGATCAACCATGATGTAAGAAAAAAATTAAAGAAATACCATGTTGGTTCACTAGCAAAAAAACACAAAGACACTGGAACACAGACGTGATATAATACCTTTTATTGGACCAATATAGGTTTTGTAATTAATCCAGCTTTCAAGTTGACATGAGCTCTTCATCAGGAGTTAAGTTGATGTTAAATGCAATGCTTAAATATCCACTTGTGCCTCGAAAAGGGAAGAAATCTTGAAAAATGCTAGTGTGGAAAACGGGCCTATATTATATCAGCGAATACTTAACTTAGTGAATGCTGTATAATTGACTCAGGTATGTCGAAACACCAAAAGGCCGAACACACAGAACAGCAAATTTTTTTTTCCCAGGGGAAAAGATCTCTGCTTCATAAAAAACAACCCCCCCCACAAAATAAAGTGGGGGGCTCCACCCCGATGTGGGGGGCTGTGCCCCCCACACACCCCCTACTTAAATATACCAACTCCGAAATCGCACCACAGTGGAGGAAATGGCAAAGTCCCAAAAACAGCACAGTGATTTTATTTCCCCGGGGAAAAAAAATCGCTGTTTTGTGCTTTTGGGATTTCACCATTTGGAATAAAAAGGGTCGATTAAACAGTGTTCTCTGATTTAATAGGAACCCTGGAAAACATACAGCTCATGCTATACCTCAGCGACAGATAGTATGTATGTGTGTATTTATGAAGAGAGAGTGAGAGAGAGACTGAAAGAGTAGAATAGGGTCATGACATTCTGTAAAATCAAAGTTTGTCATATTACATTGGAGGTAGTGTTCATTAAGCAGAGAAGATATCACTCAGAGAGAGACTGCTCTGACATTTAATAAGACAATAAATCTCAAAATAAGAGATATGTAGGGAGATTAAATTCAGAGAAGGAAAGCAAAAAGTTATAATTTGTAACCTGTTTGTCTAAACAAACAGTCTTTGTAAGACAGAGGTTTTGGTAACAGAAAACTTGAATTAGCAATAGTGTGCAGTTCATAATAAGAAAGGCAGGGACTACCAAGAGAATACGATACAGGGTTAGAATGTATGAATACTGTATGCAGTTAATACACTAAACAGGCTGCGGTTAAGTTATTTGAGAGAAGGAAAGAAAGAAGAAAGATAGAGAAAAGAAAATGGTGTTACATAGCATAATATTCTGAAGAACAGCCGAATTGTATAAAATTTTGTTATAATGTGAAAAACATCTAAACATTCAGGCCTTACTGACTTAAGTTTATGGTTATCAGTAATCTGACTAGAATGCTTCGTTATGTGAAAATAACTATTCTCTTGTGAATAAAATACAGGTAGTAAAACACAGACCCCAGTAATCTTAGCAGCTACTGTTAATATTCTGAAATAGTCATCAGTTTGAATTCAGAGTAAATTGATCAAATCATGCATAACCAGAAAAAAAGAACATTTGTTGCTCTTCAGTATACCTCATTTATGTCCACTGTCAGTTGCTCAGAAGGAAAAGTTAAGTATTAGAATGTCTCATAAAACCAGTGTCCAAATTCAAACCACTGACTCTCAGATTGCACAACTGAATTAACTTAATCTCCACTGCTCTTTCCACAGGTGTGTGGAAATGTCCTTTAAGACCATGACTGTCATATCTGATACAGAATGGTCAGACTGGGAAAAGTGTGCTGACACTGGCTTATCAGTTTTTTTTTTTTATTTAACTGTGTGTCTATGGGGATTCATCCTAGTTCTGAGTAACTGGACACCTCCTGAATTTGATTAGATAAACACATTTTTGGAAGCACATGGAAATTAACCATGTACTTTGCAACATCTGTGAAGTTGTTATGTTGGAAGCTGTACAAATCTTGTGACATGTTTTGCATCTTGGATGGTTGCAGGGTTTTGTGCCATTCTGGACTGTCTGTTCTGGTCTGTGTGTGCTTCTGACAAGAAGATTCTTTAGATTTTGTTGTTGTTCAAATAACAACATTAGAAGTGCTTGAAAAATGTCTCTCAGCCTGTCATCTTTACTGAGCATTGGTTGGAGGTCCCTTACTATTTTATGCAGTTTTTTTAAGTTCTGGATATGTTGTCACCAGGGGAACTCTGTCACAGGGGTTCCTGTTTGTATACTGAAGCAGCTGTTCTTGTGGTAGCTGTATTACTCTTTCTACAGCTCTGACAAATTCCCTGGCAACATGGCCTTGAGCAATCCTGACAACTTCAGCTGGGCCAAATGTATGTCTTTCTGACTTCTTAGAACAAATGCGGTCATATCAAAGTGTGTGACTGTAAATAACTGACTTCTTTGTGTGGCTGAGATGATTATTGCTTCTGTGCAGATGCATCTGTCTATCAGTTGGTTTCCAATAGACAGGTCTGTAATGTCCCATGTTGTATAGTAATCTTAGTATCACGAAAGGCTACACTGGATATAGAGTACTCCAAGGAGATTTTAATAGATAGTTGGATTCTTGAGTCCTTGGAGGAATTCCTCGAGGGAGTCAGTGCTGTGTGTCCATATTATAAATATGTCATTAACAACATGAAAATAAGTGAGTGGCCTATATGTGCTGTGTTGTAGAAATCCCTCTTCTACATTTGCCATGAAGAAGTTTGCATAATACGGTGTCATTTTGGTGCCAATTTCAATGCCCATAGTCTGAACATAATGTTGGCCATTAAGGGTAAAATTTTGTGTGTCAGAATAAATTCTAAAAGTTGTCCCACTCTGTGGACAAATGTTGTTGTGATCTGTTTTCTCTTGTAAGTCCTTGAGGCAGCTTGTTTAGTGTATTAACTGCACACAATATTCATATATTCTGACCCTGTATCTTATTCGCTTGGTGGACTCTGCCTTTGTCATCATTGTGAACTGCACATTACTGCTAATTCATATTTTCTAAAAACCAAAATCTCTATCTCACAAAGATTATTTATTTAGACAGACTAACCACTTTTAAATGATAACTTGTTGTTTTCCTTTTCTGGATTTAACTAATCTCCTTGCACATCTCTTGTTTTGAGATGTATTGTCTCATTAAATGTCAGAGCAGTCTCGCTGGGTGTTATCTTCATTGCTTAATGAATACTTATTCTAATTTAACATGCTAGACTTTGATTTTATAGCATGCTGTGACCCTGTCCTACACATTCAGTCTCACCCTATATCTGTCTCTCATGCACTTACATTCACACACACATGTATTGTCTCTGAGGTGTAGCATGAGCTGTATGTTTTCCATCCTAGCAATTTTCAAGATTTTTTTTTTTTAGCCAATTCAATTAAATGATGTACTTCTCTTTTTAACCACAAGTGGACATTTAAGTGCTGTATTTAACATCAATAACTTTACTCCCGACGAAGGACTCACACCAGCTTGAAAGCTCGAGTAAATGGCAAAACCTATGTTGGCTCAATAAAAGGTATTAAATCATTTCTGTGTTCTAATGTCTGTGTGTTTAACTATGCTAGAAACACTTATACAATATGAGCTAGAATCTGTGACTAGGGAAAGGGAATTTGTCTGCTCTGTCTAACCTGCTGCCACCATGATCTTCACCAAGAGAACCAGACAAACGATGAGTGAGCGATGCACCAAATTCTCACTAAAGTTGAGAACTGCATAAACTAAAGTGATTTCTGAATGAAAGTGCTAAATATATTTTATTGAAGCTATATTTAGCTTGGGCCATAAAGTCTTATTTTTAACCACCGTCTAATTGCAGTATTTTAAAATGATGCTATTGATAAGAGGATTATTAGATATGCCAGCCTTATAAATTATCTGGATATATATCTGAGAAGTAATTATGTTAGTTTTCAAGAGTAAGATTATTAAACATTTAGCACTTAATTCACCATTGAATGAGATAACCAGATGACTAGAACAAACTACCAGGCAGCCATCCCAGAAAATGTCCTTAATATGCAGCTGTTTAACAATTGCTCAGGGAATGGGTCAAATAGTGAAGACATGACTTCTAATTTTGCTGGTTTTCATAGGAAATTACCATTTTGCATTTACATTTGTGAAGCATTTATTTATTTTGGAAACAAATTGCAAGAGAGTAGGTAATGTTCCAGTTATCAAAGGAATATGATTACATACACTAAGGCCTTGCGTTTAAAAAAAAGTTTGAGATGAGCAGTTAGCCAGCAGTAATTACACCTGTAGTGTTAGAATTTAAGGAAGAGAACAGATTTTAAGTCCAGTTAATAAACTGATGAGTTTATAGATTAAGGTCCTGATCAACACAGTACCCCTAAAGGTGATTCATAACCAGGCAGTTTTTGCAAGAGTGCTGTAATTGTGTTCTGTCATGGCTGATCGGGGATACATATTCATTTTTTATTTGGGGCAGTTAGTAGGGAATGAATATTATCAGTGACAGAGGAAAAGACTGAAAATCCTGTAGTCAGCACCAAGAAGTAAGGTTAGTGTAGTCTACATTCTGTTTAAATGGTTACAGAAGGCCAGCTTACTATTCAGCCAAACCACCACACACCTTAGCTCACTCTAAGTATCAAATATGCAGTCCACAAATAATTCAGTAGACTATTTAAGGTGGTGCATTTTTATAGTCTCTTTCTGCTTTCAAAGGCCATAACTCTGTCTTTCCCAAATTCATTTGAGTTCCTTCCTTGAGAACTGTTTCTAAACCATGCAAATTCCATGCATTAGACTGACAGGGCTAGGGAATATGAGATAGTAGACAGAACAATGGCAACGCTATTTGTGTATAGGATGGCCCCAAGTAGCGGCAGTGCAGAAAGTTTAGACAATGTGCTGAAGACTGTGACTTTAGTGCTAGAACATCTGGTATAGAAATTATGTACATCAAGCTGAACAGAGATTTCAGAAAAGAATGTTGTAAACAAATGCCTAGAGTCAGAGGAGATGAAAGCTAAGCATATAGGAAGAAACGACCAGAATAAAAAATGAATTTAAACTCATGACATTCCAAAAGTCAGATTTCTAATAAACAAGGAGAGTTCCAAGAGTCAAGATGTGAACCTCATGGCACAACACAATAGGCATGTTCATAAGAAGATATGGAGACCTTTATTTTTAATTTTAACACTAAAGGATATCCCAGTCAAATAGGTTTGGAGCCATGTCAATGGGCCAACATCAAAATTATGTATGTAAGTCCATCCATAACAAAAACACGATCCTTGAATGAAATGCCTTGACAAGATCCTCAGACCTACCTCTCACAAAGGCCCAAAATCCAGAACATGTTTTACATATTGCTCTAATTCACTTAAAAAGTTAATATAATAGGTTTTGCATCAACATTCATATTTTTTAAAACAATAGGAAGCATAAAAACCTAATGGCTGGCATTACTGACTGACAGTAATCCTCAATGTTTGACCAGAAAACCAAAAATGTATGGAGGAGAGAGCAAAAATATGGGACAAAATCAGTGATATCTCCAAAATTAGGGACATTTGAGGGGTATGTCCTCAGATATGGCCCCATGTGACCAAACCTGCCTCCATGATTTTCAAATACAGTGTCAGTGATATATCTGACAGAAACTATGATCTTGTGCTGTAGATGGCATTCTGATATATGCAAAGGAAGCTGTAAACAATTATACAAACATGTTCTTATACCTGCACCAGTATCATAATTTGTATTAACCTGGAGAGGATGGTCAGTAGAGACTGAGATATGATGGCCAGCCACTTAAAGATCACTGGCTATGAGGGCTGTCTCCATTAGAACGCAATACCATGCATTGTGGGACATTAACCAATGAAGAGAGAGAAAAGGTAAAAATATGCACCAGTATAGGAGCAATAAATTCAACTCCTGTTTTAAAGAATCTGCAATGCCATCCATTAAGTCAATGGCTTTCAGTAGATGTTATCTAGTAATAAAGAAGTACCTGTCAAATTAAACATAGACTGTTTAACCTGAAAGGGATAAAACACAAAATGAGCAGACTGGTGCTAAAAAATAGTTATGCTGTCACTGAGAGTAGAGTCCATCATACAGGAGAATTGTTCTTTGACCGGTTTAACCAGTGAAACAGTGACAGATCCATATGAGGTTGATCTTCCTGTATGTACCAAGGAAGTGGTTAATGTCAGTTCATAAATGCCTCTCATGATTGAAATGTTTCACTTAGGTTTGCCATAAATAGATCGTTTGTGCTCCACCTCCTTTTTATACTGATTACTGAATCAAATTAAATTTTTCGATAATCTATTGTAGTGGCTAATTTTGTTTCTTTCCATGCATTACTTTTGTGTTCAGTCAATAATGAAGATGTCTCATTGATTCATAACCACAATATCTTAACTACACTGTCTGCGTTGGCATTGCATATCTGGAAAGTGACAGAGGGTGACAATTATATGTTAAGTTTTTTTTCCTGCACACTTGAACAGTTGAGAACTGTGATCCTTGGAAGTTCTTCCAGGTGACCTAGATTGAAAATCATGAAAAGTTACTTTGATCATATGTCTGTTCATATTGCAATAACAGTATAAGAATCATTTAAGGAAGCATTTATGAGAATGAGAAGTATAGGTCTGTGAGGGCATAAGGTAGTAAACCAAACCGAGTGGAATTAAAGGGCTTGAAATTGAGATGCATAGCTTTGTGAACTAAAGCTGAACTATAAACTGAATCTCCACTGGTAGGAGCTTCCTTAGCTTATAATTTCAAGTATGTTTGATAGGGAAGCTGGAAGAATATAAATGCAATTTACATGGACCGTCCTGTCTTTTTCACTCTGATAGGTGTCTTTATAATGATTCAGCTTTGATGCCCATAATTGATGTTATTATAGCAACCTCTCTCAAAACAGAATGACATCCGCTTCACATGAATCATCACACCACAACCAAATTGATCTCTAGGCCCACCCCTTATATACATTTCATATTTAACAGACCGACCAAATGGAGCAGATAGGCAGAGCTTTTTTGCCAGTGTTAATGATTATCAAAATATTGAAATTGTAGATGTTGATTCAAACATTGGGGCTTTCATTGATAAGGAGGAGGCCATCCTGTTTCATAGGTACCTGTCTGAATCCCCCAAAATAAAGCCATTACTGACATCTAAGGAATAGAGCACGTGGATCATACAGAAGGCCAATGTGTTGAGGTTAAGGGGGATCCAGGATATGCAGGGCTTGTCTCAATAACTTTGTTTATGGCAACTTTTATAGAAAGGGTCAGAAGTCTTTATCATGAAGCAAAAGGTGGCCCATCAGGCCAACTGAAATTACATTTTAAATGAGATTTTGATGACTGGCAAAAATAAACTTTTCCTCACATAAAACCATCTTTAACTCTCTAGGGAGAATATTTTACAAACTTTGAGGTAGAGCAATCTTAGATATCATAAATATGTGTGTGTGTATATATGTATGCATGCATATATATATATATATATATATATATATATATATTTTTTTTTTTTTTTTTTTTTACAATACATTCCAATTTCTGCATCCTTCTTTGATCTTCCATCCATAACCCTCAGGTAGCGTCTATCAGATAATTCAGCTGTAGAAGTCACCAGTGCCCTCCTTTTTGTTGAAGTGAATTGAGGGAGGGAGAACCGTGGAATTGGCATAGCGGCTTCATAGTGGTAGCTTGTTGCTGCTTTGTGACCCTCCCCTCACCTAAGTGGTGGCATCATTTTTGGAAGCTATGCTTCTCACGAGGAAGGCTACATGGAAATCTGTGTCCATCGGGAATACAGGGAGGACCGCCTTTTTCAAAAAATAAGTTTAAAGGACAAGAGCAATTTCCACATTCACTACTCTCCTGGATTTTTGTTTTTTTCTTTTTTTGGTGATTTGAGACCTGGAAGTCTGAGTCTCACTATTTTCTGTAGGGCGCCTAAAGCAATGTGTGTGTCACCTTGTATTGAAATAAAAATTCTTACTCAGTATTGCCTGTTAGCCAATACATATTAAGCTAAGCTCTTTTCCAGTGTAGAACTAAAATCAGGCATACTGTTCTCATAACAGGACAAAAAAGCAGGTAAAGGGATACAATTAGGAAACAGAAGAAGACTAAGTAATAGTCAAATTCAAGCATATTAAAGTGCTTGAAAGAAAACCAAGCACTACAACAACAAAAAAGTAACATCTCTGTACATAAACAAAACTGGCTCTGTGGCACGAAATTATTAAGTTAGATATTAAAAACAAGGCTGGAATGATAACTCAAAAAGATGTGCCTTGGCTGACCTTTTAAAGCTAGACAAATTGGAAGGTCCGTTGAATGTAATGAACTTGAAGCATGTTTATACAGCCCTGTGCCTAGTTTTTGGCTGAAAAAAAAAATTCAGGCCAGTTCTTCTACCTAGTTATTGCATGAATGAATGAATTAATAAATTAATTAATTAATAAATTCTCTCAACCACTGGGGGAAGATTGGAAAGGCAATCGTGCCTGATGACAAAAGGTATGCAGACTGGAATTTTCCAAGTTTGATCATAGAATTTCTAACTGCCACAGGGATATAAAACACAAAGGTCTTGGAGGGTTGTATAGGACCAGAAGCTCTTTTGGATAAGGGGAACCCATGTGATGCAAGATTAAATAAATAAATAAGCATAAGAATGTTACAATTTATTTGAGACTTTACTGATAGCTGATGTAGACCATGTAGACCATGCAGAATGGGAGTAATATGTTGGTAATATGAGGCACTAATAAGTAACCAGGCTGCAGAATTCTATCTGCAACCTATCCATTTCCATGTCTAGAAGTTCTAGGTCAAGGGAGATGCAGTAGTTCAGATGAGATGAGACCACAACATGTGGTCATTGTAAAGTCTTAATGAAGTGAGTGCTTGATGTATGTGATGTCCTGTAAGTGAAAACATCATGACTGGACAACAGAAGATACCCGATTGCTGAGCATCAGGCTGTTTTTTGAAAACATTAACAAGATTTCTCACCTTCTCAACAGACTGCATTTTGTCTCCATTGTAAGTAATTATGGATTACAAAACTGGGAAACTCGATCACCCAAGAATGTTCTGAATAGCCATGACCACCACCATCTTGGAAGTGCTGCATTTCAGGTGTTTGCAGTTCATCCAGTTTTGGTTGTATACTTTGCCTAAAGAATCCACAGCAGATATACTGTCCCAAAGCAAGGAAAGGTTGACTTGAGTATCATCAGCATAGTAGTAATACTGTAAGCCTCTCTTGTCAATGAGCTCATCCACTGGAAGCATATGTATAGCGAATAAGAGAGGACACCAAACCAGGCCCTGTGTGGGACACAAGTAGTGACACAATAAGTGAAGAATAAAAAACAGCAACTATCTGTTGGGTAGGCAAGACATACTGGAGGCAAACCAATCTAGGACACTATCTGAAGCCCCAAAGTAATTTTGTGATGATCTAATAAAATGTTGTAATCTCACTGCATCCAGTACTGAAAGGAGATCATAAAGAACAATGATGGAGTAATGACATTGATCTCTACTCCTGAGAAGATCATTCATAACCCTAGTAAGGGCTGTCTCACTGCTGTGTCCCATGCAGAAGCCAGATTGCAGTGGTCTATAAACTTGGTAGTCTTGTAAAATTGATTCAAGCAGCAAGTGTACAAATTTCTCAGTAAACTTACCAATAAAGGGATAGTTGGACATTGGGCAGTAATTATAAAGACCATCAAGATCAAGTGTTGTTTTTTAAGGATAAGGACTACCAAGGGTTCTTTCAAGACAGATGGAAAGACACTACTGTTATAAGGCAAGAGAAAACTGAACCCAGCAATATCCAGTTTTGTTGGGCATGATTCTGAGCTATAGGCTTCTCCTTTTCTCCCTGGCTGCCAACAGGCAGAGGTGGTTGACCCCGTAGTCAGTATGCTGCTGTGGGTGCCACTGGATTTTGGACTTCCTTCATGACAACTTTCCATGCTGTTCAGTCCATGGCAATGTTTCTGGCTTCCTGTAGGTTGAGTCACCAGCTTCTCAGGTCCTCTCCAACCTGTTTAGCCCACATTTTCTTTGTTGCAGGTTTGTGAACTCTCCAGTTCATGGGCTGCTCACTGCATAATAGCCTGTATGGAAAGTGGCGGGTGTCCATCCTGCACATGTCCAATTGAGTGCAGCCTCCTGTTCTGGATTTGTTCACAGATTGTTGGCTGCTGATCACATCTGGTCTGGATGCTCTCATTTCTAATGCAGTCATGAAGTGAGATTCCCAAGATTTAGCACAGACATTGCATTTGGAAAACCTCAAGCTTGTTCAGGTCTGGCTTGAGGAGGATTCACGTTTCTGATTCATAAAGGAGAATTGGCAAAATCGGTTCCTGGAAAAGGTGAATCTTGGTGGTGATGGAGATGTCTGTCCTCTTCCACAGACTCCACTTGAGTGAGGCAGTTGCTGCGGTGGCTTGTCCTGTCTTGCTATAGACTTCAGCTGTTGGTGCCACCTTCTTCTCCTGGAGCAGTAAACCTAAATACTTCAATTCTTGCATTTGTTTGACCTGAACTCCCCTGAGGTGGACAGTAGATTGTGACCCATCAGTTGCCATCACTTTGGTATTGCCCACTTTTATCTGTACGCCATATGATTGGGCAATGTCGTAGAAGATATCTGTGGCCTCAGCATGACTGTATGCAAAAATGGTGCTGCCATCAGCGAACATCAGGTCAGTCACAGAATGGGCTTCATCATACTGGACTCTGCTCCTGCCCTCAAATACTCTCCTCTTGATGAAGTCCACCACTATGTTGAACAGCAGTGGAGAGACCATATTCACTTGATGGACCCCAGTCTGGATGGTAAGCTCTTCAGACAATTTGTTTTAAATATGCACTTGGCTGGATGAACCATTGTACGAAATTTGAAGGAGTCTGATGATTTTCTTTGGCATGTGCTCAGTCTCCAATGTCTTCCACAGGGCAGGCCAGTGGATATAGTCAAATGTGGACTTGAAATTGATAAAGATGATAACTGTACATTGTCCACACTGGATTCTTTCCTCTATTTGCTGACGGATGGTGAAGACTTGATCACAACATCCTCTGTTTGGTCTGAATCTGGTTTGTTCTTCCCTGCTAGTTTGCTTGTGGTGTTTCTGCAGCCTGGATTGTATGATATTCATAAAGACCTTGCCAATGATGGAGAGCAGGCTGATGCCACAGTAGTTTTTGCATTCCCTGTTGTCCCCCTTCTTTTGGGTGAGTATGATGATGGCCGCCTTCCATGTAGATGGTATCCGTTCCTTAATCCATAGCAGCTTGATCAGTGAGTGGAGTTGGTGGAATAATATATTGCCCCCAGCCTGATTACTTCTGCAGTGACCTATTCCTGGTGCTTTGCTGTTTCTTGGTGTTCTGATAGCTGATTTCACTTCTTTGACTGTCGGCTTTGCATCAGTTATTGGGGCCTCAGGGAGATCGATGGGTGGCATATTGGTCCATGAGGTGGGTCATGGTTGTAAAGTTCACAGGGTGAGTGCACAAATATCCTGTCTGCTTTTTTGATGTTGTTGCTGGTGGGTTTGATCTTCCCACTCAATTGTTTGAGGATGCTGTACAGGGTGTGGTACTTGTGTTCCCTGCAGGTAGCAGGCTGCATGTTTGAAATGTAGAGACAATGTCTCATTAATTTAGCCTTTGAATTTCACAGCAAGTTCATTGCAGAATCTTGGTTTGGATAATGCAATCTTTGCCTGGCCTGTACTATGTGAAATACAGTCCTTAATTCTGGATGCTCAGCTTAGCTTGTGTTGCTTTATCAGTTTTGGTGTGTTATGCAAAGCATACCCTTGGTTGGTAAACAGAATAAAAATGCTAGTGGAATTTGAAGAGGAAATTAGAAAAACAAGCAAAAAAAAAAAAGAAACACTTCAACTGCACACAAATTATATTGACTGCAAATAGCATGCTTCTTCACCTTAATGCAGTACACAGAGATGGCCAAGTGATTTCACTGTCAGTAGGGGGGGTGCCTTATATAAAGTAATAGGACAATACAAACACTGTAACTGAGAGAACTGGGGAATACATGCTTAGTCTGAGGTTATGGTTTCTCAGTATCTCAGATTATTCCTCTATTCCAAGTGGTATGTATTTATTGTATTTATGCAAGAAAGAGTAATTACTATTACAAAACATGCACAGTGATTGGACTCCCTAGTCAGTGTGCCTGTTTTAATCGAGCATATCCCACTGGAAAGAAGCCTAGGCACTAAATTATTATTGAGTTGCCAGACTTTCTAGTAGGATATGCTAACAAAAAAAAAAAACGCTATCTTCAAATATTTTAGGAAGGACAGAGTAAAATTTGAGAAAAAATATGGACAATCTGCAGAACTTTGTAGAGTTGAATGATAATGTTTCTGGTAATACGATAGATTGCAATGCAGTTGACTTTAACTGTCAACTGTCTGGACTTTAGCAGAACATCTGTCATTTTCTCCATGTGTTACAGGTTCACTAAAAGTAAAATAAATAAAACCAAGACAGAGCGAGCGAAAGAGGCAAACCCCTACAGGAATGGTGTTTTCTCTGGCGGTTCCCTAGCACTGCACTGATCCGTGTAATCATGTACGTGCATATGCATGCATAGTACATCAGTAAATAGTGAAGAAGGCAGAGGAATACTAAAGTGCTGTTATAAAAGGACATTATTTAACACAGCTTTCTTAAATAATGTCCTTGTATAACAGCAATAACCCGCTCTTCGATAAGGTTATCACATGATTTACCCATGACTGGCTTTGTTTGATCATTTGGATTTTGTCCTCATCATCAAGCCGCATCATGCATGGATAAATCCTGTGATACCCACACCCAGTCATGTGTTATTGGTAAATTAGGTGTGGTGTGGTGCATCTCCCTACATTTGCAGTAAATTATCAGAATTTTCTTAGTTTGAGCAAGAATTGCAGCTATTTTTTTTCAATAGTGGGGATCACTACCCTATTTCTCACAGTTGTGACAAGGCGCTGGTGAAGAGTTCGTACATGAATGCTTGCACATGTTTTCAGAATACAGAACTGAGTGATGGTATTTGTAGCTACAATGGATAAGCAAAGAAGAAAGAAAAAGAAAAAATATGCTCAATGTTTTATTCTCTGATCGATTACTTAGTTGTTTCAATTGTGGGCTTTGAATCATACCGCTTTAGTTGTTTAGATTTGCTTAATAGTAGAAAGGAAACCCATGAAAGCAAAGGCACGAATAAAGTATGGTCCTGAGCGAGTATGATTTCATGCAGTGTGCTCTCATTCAGTTGTTTTTCCATACTGTAAGGTCTTTTCTTAAGTAGCTAGCTGCTCTTGGTTGTATTTTAATGGAGAGAAGTAGCAATGTGTGGAAAACCATATCAATTTACAACTCAAACTTGTAAAGCTAATTAACTTTGTAACACTACACATACTTAAATTTATTAAAGGGCTATGGAAACATCGCCAGGTATGTGATAAGGAAATGTTCTTCCAGATGAGAACTGTCTGTTAAACAAAGAAGTCAGTTAATATTTTAGGTATTTTATTTTTAGGAGATATGACAAATGTCCGGCAGCAGCTTAAGGAACAGAAGTTGAACCAGTGGACAGAACTTCCATGAATTTATCAGACTGCAATCAAGTATCACAGTAAGTGCTCAGTGGGTGCAGGAGAAATATGTCCCTTAATTTCATTTTAATGCTGGCTTCAAATGCTTAGTATACTCTGGATGAATGGAAGTGTGGCTAAGGGGAAGAGACAGGGTAGTGTCAACAATAATGTCATACATCACTCCTGGAGCAAAATGCCAGTACACCCTGTGCTTTACATTATGTAGAAATTTTCTGCACATGGTAATAGCAATTCATATGCAGTCTTCTTTCTTTTTTTCTTGTTTTTCCCATGCTTCCACTGTTACTGTTGTGGCTGTATTAGGCTTCTTTTCCTCTGAGGCTGAGGTTTTGACTCATACCTTCTAGAAAGATCCCTAGCTGTGCTCCAGATTGACTTAGGGTATAAAGATGTTAGCCAACTAATCCATTATTATTCATTCACTTCTATTTTTTCCCATTTATGCTGTTAGTTCAGATCCTGTTTTGGAAATGTCCATACAGGTACAGCATTTTTCAGCAAATAAAGCATATTTTTCTTATCTCATCTAATTAATGAGGAAAAATCTTTTTAACTGTCATTGTAGTGCTTCTGCATTCCTTTAGTACTTTTATATGGCTTTCATTTTCAGTCTTGAATTCTACCATTGAGATTCAAAAACTTTGACAATAAGGCGTTTAAAACATTTACAATGCTCTCTGTAAAACTAAATAGTTCATTGCATCACCGCTGAGCCATCCGCCCTACTTCTCCATGTCTCTGACCTATTCTTCTTCTTTTATTTTTATTATTCTGGATGACGCTGCCATCTTGGATGTGTTTAATTCCCTGGATGTTCCCTTTCTGCATCCACTTTTTCCAGGATGCCTGTGGTCTTTCTTCATAGTCTTCTGTGGTAAATAGATCCTGCACCATTTTTCTCATGTTCTAAAGATTTGGGGATTCCTTCCACTGCAGATATTGTCAGGGTAAAGAGTGAGTAAAAGACTGTAGGGCCACCTTAATACAGGCTTAACTTTTTTCTTATTACGTCCTATTTGCCGTTCCTGTCTCTCCCCATTTTTTGATGGGTAATATTAATGCAGCAATGTCATGCTTACTTCTGTATAGAGGTTCCACAGCAGATATTCTTCACTCCTGACTCATCTAGACCATGCCACCTACCTGCTTCATGCTATCTAGGCTATCTGTCTTATATAACAGGGCTATATGGTAGGACAAAAAAAAAATGACTACTTCCTTCCCGAGACATGACATGACATGACAAGACATGACTTTACTGACATCTGAACTACTAGGTCATTAACAGATGCATCATTTCCTGCATTATGGAGGAATTCATCCCCTCTGCCATCAGGTCTGTATCAACATAATTTTTGTTGCACT
This sequence comes from Protopterus annectens, assembly GCF_019279795.1. Classification (NCBI taxonomy): domain Eukaryota; kingdom Metazoa; phylum Chordata; order Ceratodontiformes; family Protopteridae; genus Protopterus; species Protopterus annectens. Next base: position 313,244,905 of record NC_056747.1, on the reverse strand, counting down.
TCCTTTTGTACACATTTCATTTTCCCACTGTCTTTGCAGAGGTAGAGTCCGCAAAACAATGTACAGTACTGCATGTGTGGGTTTGCTCACCAGTGGTCTTTATAGAGTAAGAATAAGTTCCTGTTTTTTACTGAGTGTATCTACTCCTGTGCACCCCTGAATTTCTTCAGCCTTTCTTACTGACTTCTCATGTTAGATGTCTCCCTTTAAATCTCGTTTTTTTTTTTTTTTACTTTGTTGGTGAACTACTAGACACATGCTTCCTTTCTGGAGAAGGCTTGAAAACACGGTTGTCTTGCTCAGTTACACGTTTGAAAAGTAGAGGCTGAGGGAATCATGGTCCCAGAAATTGACCCAGTGGTACACCACATCTTTCTTCACTGTAGATTGTCTTTGCTGTTACACTGTCTTGTTATTTAGCCAGTTATTCAAAAATGGTTTACTATCACAATTGCGAACTGCAAAATAAATGCTGTTTGCTAATCCGAATCAAAACAACGAAAAACAACAACACTACTACTGCACAATGTCAAATCAGCTGATCGAATTCAACAGATTCAACATTGTGTCTGAAAAGATCATGTCATGTCCGTATAGGAGCTCATGTAAATGAAGCTCCTATACCTCACATCACCCTGCTAACTATATATTCCAACTCCAAGATCACACTACAGTGAAGAAATGGATGAGTTTCCAAACCACTCTCTGCAGCGATCTCCATACAGTACGTCGAGTTCATATCTGTGAATGCACAGTGCATTTGCTGATATAAACTTTCGAACATGGAGATGTTTATCAGCATGGAAATTTGAACATCTAAGTTTTGAATTATCCATCTGCGGAGCATCTCCATCTGCAAATTTGATAATAAACCTTCAAAAACACCACTAATGAGAATCAACTAAGTTCCTTTGTATAGATTGTTTAAATATCTTGCTAACATCTTGGCAGGTCACATTCTTAACCAGGAATTGTGTGTGTGTGTAGTGTGAACCAAAACAAATGGAGACCACCAGAAAATAAAATCCAGTATTTAATGGTTAAGCTCATTCATTTTCTGAAGTGCAGAAGGTTGGGGAAGAATCTTTGGGGAGACCACCTAGGCTTTTTAACCATTAATGTTAAAGATCTTTTTACTACTATTTCCAAAACTAAAGATTTGCAATTTTTCCACAAGAGTCTTTTATGATGTAATTTTCCTCAAGGGAGGGATATTAATCTTATGATGAATTTTATGGAACATATTTTGGATATTGGCTATGCTTACTCTGAAGGATAAATATTTTAACAACACATAGGTATATCAATGGGAATGGCATGTGCCGCCATTTATGTGAGTTTATTTTTAACACATAGTGGGAATTAAATTACATTTTTAGATTAGATCTTTACAAATTTTGTAAAATCTATTTATGCTTCCTTGGTGATATTTTTATTTTATGGGATGGCCCTGAAGAAGCAGTGAAAGATTTTATTATTGTCCTTAATAAGACTAGTAATTTCTTGAATTTTGCATAATAATTTAATAAGAAAGAGATTATTTTTTGGACACTCATATCACCATTTCTGAAGAAGGGTTTAGATCAAATGTTTGTAGAAAACCCATCTTCAGTAATGCATACCTACATTTTAACAGCTTTCATCCGTTTAAGTGCAAAAACAGTCTGATAAAAGGTCAGTGTTAGAAGCCAGCAAGCATGATTTCTACCAAGGAAGCTTTCACTCAAGAAATTCAGAAACGCATTTATTGAGAGGAGTTACCCAAAAAAATTACTGAGGAAGTAGTCCAAGACATTTTAGGAAAATGGAGCACCCAGTACAAACTACTTTTAGGTAACTGGGAATTTAACATGTGTATCCATTATGTTCCCCCATCAGAAAGACCCACTGGAAGGGCATTAGTCATCCAACATAACACTGGTTCAGAAACAGTTAAAAAGATAGTATGCATAAATTGGAGCATTTTAAGAATTAACCCTACCATTCCCTCTATTTTGGGTGATAAACCTCACTTAGTTTATAAAATATCTAAAATTTGAAAGGGATGTTCAAGAATGATACACAGATATATCCATTTAAAGATGATAAAGTTAAGGGAACTAGGAAAGGTGGTCATTGTAAGAGCTATCCATATAATTATGAGGGTGATTGGATAAGGGTAGGACAAGATCAGGGTATTTTACTCAAACTTCAAGTTGGTAATTGCTTAAGCAAAGCTGTTGTATATGTAGCAAAATATTCTACTTGCCTAGGTTTCTAAGAATATATGAACATATCTATGATATTTCAATGAAATGTGTTAATGCCCTTTTAAAGCTCAGTAACACATGTGTAGAAAAAAATTTAAGTTTGACATAATAGAAAAAAAATGAATACGTGCCCTGGTGGAGGTGATTGGGAGACAGAGCTTGAGTATGTAGAACTTTTTTGGCAACTTAAACTAAATGCCACAGTCTCACCAGGGATTAATGAGAATGTTTTACTTTTACCAGTTCTGAAATTAACAGCAGCAAAGTTATAATAGTAGGTTATGCACATACCCTTTTTAATGTTTGATATAACATCATATTTTACCAGGAAATTTCATTTTTGGTTGCATTATGTCTGCACTGTTTAGTTTTGTGTATGTATTTATTTTCATACATTGGTATCATAAGTGTTGGTGCATTTAGTATAATCAAATGTGGTGTTGTTTAAATGGGTACATGAATATGATTGGTCATTACATATGTTTAAAAAAGATTTTGTTTTTACTACTTTGTTCTGAAGAAGTTTTGTATTTCACAAAACAAAAGTGCCTAACCATTAAATATTGGATTTTATTTTCCGGTGGTCTCTGTCTGTCTGGGTTCGCACTACACACACAATTCCTAGTTATTAGTTAAATTTGTATGTACTCCCATTTTTACAGGTTATCAGGCGACATTCTTCCCCAACTGCCTATTTAGTTTGACCCTGGCGGATAAATTAATGAGCTTTTGGGAACCACCTCAGTGAAGAAAATCATGGCAGCAACTCTTTTTTTTCTTCATTTTTTTTCATAAGCAGTACATCAACTACCTTTTCAGTTGACATTAAAACAAACTTTAAAACTTTATTAAAACCTCCATAATTAATTAGCAGAGCAATCAGTGTACAGTGAAGGTACCGGTTGAAATTCTGAGGACCATAACTGCGATCCTCAGAATAGCAGAACTGAAAGTGCAAATTTTGGGAAGGGTATATTAAGTGTAACATTGTTCTTTCTTTAAGTATTTTCTCTATTCCAAGGCACAAAGATCTCAGTCAGAAGAGTGATAACAATTGTATGTCTCAGTAATCATATGTTCAGTTCCTTAAATACCAAGACTAAATGCATGGAACTGGTGACTTATGTGTAGTAAGTCTGAAGAGTGTTAAGTCTGAGATTTTTCCCTTTTCTCGGAGATATGGCATTGTTGGAGTTAGTATACATAAATACCAGGGGTTTGAGGAGTTCTCTAAAGCAGAAACGTGATTGTCAACATTCATTGTTTCCCTTAAGTTATACTACGTTTTTCTATTAATACTTGGACTCACAATTATGGGCATCAGAATTACAATAAGAAGGCTTCTGGGGTTGATATATAAGCATGCTATTGATATATCTAATTATCCTAAGTATCCAAGTTCTGAGTGGAACCACTCCCCATAGCTATGGTGCAGGGTGCTAAGCCCCCCACCCCCCTTTGCAAAATTAGTTTTATGTGTATAGCAGTATGTTTTGAAATTTGCTTTTCTTTATCACTTTATTTTGCAAAATTTTCAGGACTAGTAAGAGTGGGTCTTCCAATTCTGATAGGGAGCAAAATGGTGAGACCACAACACAGTTACAGTTAAGGATATCAGAAAGCTTTCATGATTTTTGAAATAAATGAAAAGTCCAGTGGTAAAACATTTTCCTGAAATGTATGGGAGCAGTAATGATAGAAGCATAGGTGTGATGCATAATTATGAAAGAATTATGAAAAAACATGTTTCATGTTAAGATGTATACTTTGAGTCTCAAAAGTATTAAAAATGAACTTCTGTGGAAAGTGTTTCTCTGATATATTGAATATCTTTATGTCTTCTATGTGTTGCTAAGAACCTGCAAAACAGCATTGTCATGAATATTAACTTTTGGAATGAATTCATATTGCCAGTTTAAAAAGAAGGTTAAGCTTTGTAATGCTTGTACAGGATACAGCATGCTTAAAACTGCATTAATGGCTTAGGTTTTTTCACTGATTGATGTATTAATAAATTTCACTATGGGATTTAAAATATATTTTCTATTAACTTTGTTTTAAGATAAACTGAAAAGGCATGGAACCATGGTACTAGTTGAGGGATAAGCTGAGGAAAAAATAAACTGTTTATTTCTGTGATTTTTTCCCAATTGAAGAGGTTCTTGGAAGGTAAACAATGTGAAAGCTGAGTTGTGCTGGATTATACTTTAAATGTATTAGCGTTGTCTGATGTGATATTGTTGCGAATCTGACCTGCTTTGCATTGCATTATGTATCTTACTGGTCTTTAATATTCTAAGGCCACATATTTTATAAATTATTTCATTTTTTTAGTCACTGATGTCTGAGTAACTGGTCTGTAGTTCTCTCTGGTTCTGTCTACTGTTCCCAAATTTGGAAAGTAGCATGACATCTACCTTCCTCCAGTTTTTGGTACGACCCTACCTTCCCCTGATTTGTTATCAAGAGAGTTCAGTGATGTGACCATTTCTTTGCATGATTCTTTCAGAATTCAGGAGTAAATAGTTTTATATCACATTACTTTGATTCTGAATGAATTCCGAAGGCTGACAGTTTCATTACATTGTATTTGCTTGAAGGAAGGCAGCAATAAACCTATCTAGTCTGCTCTTTAAGTATATTCAATAGTCTGCTTCCCTCCCTCCATTCTTATCCCCCTTCATCTCTTCTCCATCTGCTCCATGTCCTGTTGAATGCCTTAGTGGATTCTGTCTGTGCCATCTATCCTGGAAATCTGTACTGTAACTTGGCAGCCTTCTCGGTGGAGAGGTACTTTTAAAGCTTTCAGAAGTGGCTGGTTGTTACAATCTGCTTGTTAAACCTTCCTCTTCAGAATTAACCCTTCCTCTTCAGAATTAACCCTTCACATCTCCCTGACATGATGATCTACACCGCTGCCATGTCCGCCCTGCCTTTTATGGTGACTAGTCATGAAAACCTTAGCTCCTCTAGTCTCTGGCTATATCCCTCCATCTCTGTCTCATGGATCTTTCTGGTGCCTTTCCTCTGGACTTCTTTTAGCTGTCTTATGTCCTTTTCCCTGTATGGCCTTTGGAACTGTATACACTACTGAACAGGGCATAATATTTATTACTTCTTTGCACTCCTAGAGGATATAGTCCAGCATTCTGCTGCTGGCTGTCACTATTGTCTTAGTCATCTCCTGTTAGTCTACTACCTATATGGTCTACACTTTCGGATACTGTTCCTGCTTCCACTCACAACAGCTGATGATTCACACAAGCGTTGCTGTGGCCATGATATAATTCTTGTGTTGGTCTGCACTGATCTTAAACTAGTAAACTCCATGGAAGGGAGCAGTTATTTCCCAATATAAAAACTAATAAACCAAATAGGCAGGCACTAAGAGACCACCACTGAAACAGTTCCTGGGAATTCCATTTAATAAAGACAGGGAGGCATACACAGTACTGAAATAAACACATAAATGCTTAACAGATCACCGTGTTTTGTCTAAAGACTTCATCAGATACACAATTTGTAAAACCACTTCCACTATTATAGCCAACTACCCTAGTAAACACCAATGAGTGCAAATATCAATTATTCAATTCTAAAACATAAAAAATAAAATAGACAAAGTAATCAATCACTGCCTTCAAATCTATGATGAACATTTATAAATATATATATAAATAAGCACAGTTAAATCTTCACTTCCAAAACTGCATCATTAAACACTATTAAAGTAAAAACACACTATTAGAGGAATAAAAAACAAGGTAAATCAATAATCAAATAATTAAAACAATAGCACCATCTGCTGTCCTGAATTTGACCGCTTTCAAATTCTGTTATAATCCAAACAGAATACTGTTTGACTCTCCAAAATTATTGTAACATTGTTTTGAACAGTAAATAAAAAAAAAACTTGTAAAACATATCAATTATATAGAAAGTAATCACAATTTTTCCATAAATTTTTTTTCAAAGTCTAGCTGCCCGTAACATCAAAACAGGGGCAAGGGACACATTGTCATTGAGACCTGGGGGCTTATTGGCTTCTAGTATAATTTGCCAATAAACCTCCCTATATTCAATTTTGGTTTCCCACAAACCGCTTCTGGTATTAATAATAATTTCTTGTAAAACAAAACAAAAACAAACTTAGCTGTGGAACAATCCAAGGTATGTTTTCACAAAGCATTTCTCAAATTGCCATTATGTATATCGTTTGTATGTTAATATATTCTTTTTAATTTCCTTTTGGTGTTACCTAAATAAAATGCAGTATACTTATTGCACATCATATTATAAACCACCCCCAAAGAATCACACGTACTGGAAGTTCTACTGATAATATATTTATACTTAGCCAAAATTAAAACACGGTCACTATTAACTATATATATGCATTGTGGACATGCTCCACATTTGTATGTACCCACTTTATTCTGATTAGAAATAACTTCATAATTACGTTCCAATAACTCTTTAATGTAATGGTACTTTAAAGATACCCCTCAAATCAGATAAACTAGAAATTTTTTTCATCTTGCATTTTGCATCTGATGAAGTCTTTAGACGAAAACATGGTGATCTGTTAAGCGTTTGTGTTTATTTCAGTACTGTGTATGCCTCTCTGTCTTTATTAAATGGAATTCCCAGGAATTGTTTCTTTGACTGATCTTAAACTGTTACTTTTTGCAGAACCATAACTAGAGCAGCATGAAAGGGGTGGCTTCTCCAGGAGCAGGTTGCTAGTGGGTATAACTGGCAGGTGCTGATGATGTGCTTATGTAGTGCTGGTACTGAATTATAAATGTTGATACTGCATTTGCTGTCATGGCAGAAGCACTCAGGGCATGATAGTAATTGTAGCAAGCTGCTTGTTATAGTTGTAGCACTTTACTGTGATTTTTTTTTTGTCTTTGGAAAGACTTTTTTGTCCTCTTTTGGGTTGTGAGCACCAATTTGGGGAAAAGCACAAGTTGCCAGATGACCAGCTTAAGTTTCTGACCATTCATCTCATTTTGACAGCCTTTCCCAAATTTTCCCTAGACTGTTTCCTTCCATTTACTGTTGCCTCTAATTTTGTGTCATCAGGGAAGAGATGATCTTGTTCTCTTCACTCATACTGTCCAAAATGAGCACACTGAACAGTCTTGGACACAAAACCAACTGCTGTAGCACTCCATTAATCACTTTCTTCATTCCTCATATTGCCCATTTCAGATGAAACCTCTGCTTTCTATGACAGTCATGCACCAATTCAATTATTTAGTCTTGATCCTACCCTTAATATGTCTGAGTTTTCGATCAGGCTTTTCTGTGGAAGAAAGTTAAAAATGTGATGAAGTCCACGTATACCAGCACTCCATTTTCAAGTTTCCCTGTAATCCAGTGAGAACATTGGATCAGGTTTGCCTGACAAATTCTGTGGACTATGAACTCATGCTGCTGGTTGTCCTAGAGATTGTTGTCTTCTGGGAAAGAAATTATGATTTCCATCGGGATTCTCTCCATGATTTTCCATTATGTAGCTGTTAGACTAACAGTCAGGTAGTTTTCTGTTTTTTCCAGTATATTCCCCTTGTACATGGATACTTAAGTTGCTATCCTTCCACAGTAGTCAGCAGTTGTGAATACCTTGAGAAGGGGACCTGCTAGTACACTGGCCATATTCCAGAGGACACTGGGAGGCAGCCCATCTAATCCGTTTACATTAGCTTTGCATAGTGATAGATTTGAACCTGTTCCTTTCAAAGACTGAAGTGAAATGTTCATTTAGTCATTATTTTACTACTCTTTTGGTGATTTCCCTCTTAGACTAGGGTTATCCCACTCTTCTTTCTTTCTGCTATATATCCAAAAAAGTGTTTGTTACTCCTATTGACCTGTTTTGCCATCTCTTTTTACACGTGTGCCTTTGATCTCACCCTTTGTTGCCTTTCTGCTTGTCTCACCTTCCTGTGTAGCCAAATTGGCTTTTTTAGCTTCTGAAACCCTTATCCTTAGTCCTAAGTACTGTATCTATGATACATTCCCAAAGATTATTTACATCCTTAGTTTCTCCCCAGTTCTCAAACTTTTCTTTGACCTTTTCCCTAATTCACGTAACCAATTTTCCTAAAGTTCAACACCATCATAGTGGTTTCTCTGCTCCTAAACTTTCTTCCACCCTGCTTCATATAGTGGACAGATCACTGTTGGGTAATGGTACCATTACCTGGATATCCATGAACACATCTCTTTTGGTTAGAATTACTTCCTGAATTCAGTTCTTTCTGGTACAGTCCTGCTCTTTGGTTAGGATTGCATCACAGTTTCAGTTCTTTTTGGCACAGTCTTGCTCATTGCTCAGGACTACATCTCAGAATAATTTTTGGGACATTTGTGCTCATTGGTCAAGATTACATCATGAATTTGGTTCTTTTTGAATCAGTCCTACAGTTTGGCTAGGATTACATGTCAAATTCAGTTATTTTGGTACAATCCTGCTGTTTGGTTAAGATTACATCCTGAATTTATATCTTTCTGGTACATCTTTTATTCCTCTACTATTTACCATCCTTACCTACGATTGCTCTGTGAAATTTCCCAATAACCATATAATCAAATTCACAGACAATACCACTGTAGTGGGTCTCAAAAGGAATGATGATGAGGGGCAATACAGGAGTGAAGTCAGCTCTCTGAACAAATGGTGCAAAAATAACAACTTGGATCTGAATTTAAACAAAACTAAAGAAATTGTCATTGTCTTCGGAAAAAGGCCAGCCATTCATTTACTTGCCACTTGAGATCAACTGTGAGGTGGTAGAGAGAGTTCATTCTACAAAGTTCCTGGCTGTACACATCTCAGAAGACCTCTCTTGGTCTCTGAATGCAGGCCAGATAATTAAAAAAGCTCACCAATGCCTGCACTTAATGAGAAGGCTCAAAAGAGCAAAGATTCCTCTGAATGCTCTATCCACTTTTTGTAAAGGAGCTATTGAAAGTATTCTCACCTGCAACGTGTGGTATGGAAACAGTACTATGGCGGAGAGGAAGAAGTTTCAAAGAGTGGTGAGGATTGTGTAGAAGATAATTGGCACAAATCTTCCAAACATGCAAGAACATTTTACAACAAGAGGCATAAAGAGAGCATACCAAATTCTTAGAGATGCATTACATCCAGCATTTGGCTAGTTTGCTAGATTTTCATCTGGCAAGAGGTACTGCAGCATCCACTGTAGGACCTCCAGCCTCTTGAACAGTTTCTATCCAACTCTGACTTCAACTTCGACATCTCCTATCTCCAGACATGATCTCACTAGTACTATTTTACTGAAACTGATACATTGTTTAATTCACTATATTTAATATATTCTTACAGAAGTGCAATATCTTTCTCAAAGTACAATTGCAATAATTCCTTGTGCAATATTAACAAACTGCCTTTTCTTCTCTTTTTCTGTGTACAGTGTTATTTCTTCATATGTTTAGGTTTATGTGCATGGGTAGTTTTACCTGACTAGAAAGAGGTTAAAGGAGTATTTTTTATGTGTATTACTCATTAGAATAGTTGTGTAAATGCCATGTCTTATTCTTTTTATACTTAAATTGCACTCCGATGATGAGCTGATACCCTAAATTTTGTTTAGGTTGTGCTTGTGTTTCATAAATGACAATAAAGTTTTCTTTGAATCTACAGTCCTACCCTTTGATCAGGATGACACCCCAAATTCAATTCTTTTTTTTTTTTTTTTTTTTTTTTTTTTTTGATACAGTCCTGCTCATTGGTCAGGATTACATTCTAAGTTCAGTTCTTTTTGGTACAGTCCTGCTCTTTGGTTAGGAATGCATCCCAAATGTTGTTCTTTTTTGGTACAGTCCTGCTCTTTGGTTAGGATTACATCTTGAATTTATTTCTTGTTAGTGAAGTCCTAAACCAGTTGGCTGAAGCACTTCACTCGGCTCCTATTGCCTTTCTACCTTCTTGTATCAATTCTTCAATCCTATTCCTAGAAAATTTACATCCCCCATGGTTGTAATCCTCTTTCTCTTGCCAAACTCCTTTTTTCACAATCTCTCATGCATCTACCATCCATTTTCTTGCCTTGGTTGGAAAATGTTACACCGCTTCAGGTCAGCAGCATTTCTTCCCTGTCTTTAACTTACTTGTCAAGGATTCCACAAGATAAAAAAGGTTATTTATAAATACACAAGCTTTCAGACTAAGATGCGTTTTCTGAAGTGATCAGTTGAGAAAGCAAGTCAAAGTATGAAATCAATTTAATTTACAGAGACTGTACTGACTTTTCAAAACTATTTAAATACAACTCTATTAGAAATGTCAGAGCAAGAGAAATTTCATTGTGAGTAATGAAATGAGACTTAAGTCTATTTATATAGCATAGTATGAGTTCTAGAACTGCACTGCCAATATAGCTGTAGATTGGCTTAGCTGTTAAGGGACAGAGTTCTTTGTGGCATGTGTAATGAAAAATATTTGGTCTGTGGAAGACATAACAATAGGTAAACAATAAACGATAGCAGTATCCATGTAACCAACTGTAAAAGATACCACTGAGCTGTAACAGGATGTATCATACCATATCAACAATGGGTTAGAATGTGTTAACAAGATAGCTGATAAGCATAGCCAGGGCTCTGTATGCTTTCACTTTAGCCTAATTTCATATGATGGTAGTGAAAGCTGGTTATTAAAAAATGGTATAGGAAGTATTACAAGGTAAGTCACATTGACGTGGTGCACCCAACTGTATCTTTAGTGTGTTTTTACTATGCTATAGAAGTGTTCCTACAAGCAAAGAGATATATATGTAACAGTGAAGTCTGCAGTTTGAACACCAGTCTGTGGTCTATATTTTTATGTAAATTATAACTATTATGTCAGTCTAAAACAAAGAACTCTGTCCACTATAATAGCTCCATTTTCTTAGACACAACAGTACTTGGTACTTCCTCCTTTAACTGTGCTCACTTCATTGTTTTTAGCAGTCCACTGTCTCCCTTCCGTATGTTTATTTCTCTTCTTGTGTAAACAATGAGTCCTGAGCCAGTAATTTTCCAAAGCTGCACTGTGGCATTCTGTCTTTCAAATTCTTAAGACTACAACCAATCTTCACAAAGAATATCAACATCTACCCAGCCTACCTTTCTCCATAACACCGTATCTCTACAAACAAACCATATCTGATTTATTTATAAGTATCTCAAAACCAAGTATCCAAATGTGCCTTCAGATACCAAACCAAGACCAAAATATAAATCCACAATCTTCCCTCTGTAAAATATTGATTCATAGGTAGGTACTAGGCTATCAGACTAAGGGCCTACGTAAGCCTAGCCAACAAAGTTCCCTGGCTTACCCCACTCAAGAAAGTTATTTTCCTGTGCCACAGTCGAGCAGAGACACAGAAGTGATCCCCGGGGTGTATTTCCTATTTCCCATCCACTCATCAAGATTTTTCTTGAAGAGTGCTAATGAAGAACTTTGCTTGACATAGATGGGTAGCCTGTTCCAGAGTATGGGAAGTCTCTGGGACAGGAATCTATCCCTCCAGCATGTCCTGTTTGTGTTGACAAGGTTTAGGTCTCTAGAGCGTGTAGCTCAGAGGGATTGGGATTTCTTTAGGTGTAGCATGTCCAACAGCTCTGGGTTTGACATAAGTTTATATGTTAGGCAGAGATCACCTCGGACTAGGCGATATGCTATGGAGTAAAGCTGGAGTTTTTTTGAGGTGGTCAGTGTAGGGCATTTGTTTGAGGCCAGTAATCCTCTTTGTGAGGTACGATGTGACTATCAAAGAAGAGACTACTGTCCACCTGGGTCCCAAGGTCTCTTATCACGCACTCGGTGTTAAGTAGACTGCTACCTATGTTGTAGTTCATGGGTACAGAGTTTTTACCAAAGGGGATGACAATGCACTTTTTGGCATTAAGCTTGAGGCCATGGCTCTGACACCAGGCATCTGTCTCAGCGAGGCCCTTCTGTAGGATGTCCGCATCATTTGGGGACTTGACTATGGCTCCTAGTTTGCAGTCATCTGCGAACTTCGTTAGCCAGAGGCCTTCTGTGTTAGCCTGTACTTCAGAGAAGTAGATACCAAATAGGAGAGGTCCCAGGACAGAACCCTGTGGTACTCCACTTGTCACTGCTTTGAGGCCAGATTTGGGGTCTGCAACTTTTACAGTGTGGATTCTGTCAGTGAGCCAGTTGGCAACCCATCTTGTGACATAGGGATTTATACCTAGTTTAGTGAGTTTAGCTATAATCCCAGAATGGGGGATGGTGTTGAAAGCTTTGGCAAGGTCAAGATAGGCTGTGTGAACCACCTTACCCTCATCTACGGCTTTGGTGGCTGCCTCAAAGAAGTCGATCAGGTTCAGGAGGCATGATCTGCCTTTCACAAACCCGAACTGGGTGGGATCCAGAGTTTGGAGGTTACCAATGTCTTTGTTTATGAGTTCCATGATGATACGTTCCATGGCCTTGCAGACCAGGCTTGTCAGGCTAATAGGTCGATAGTTACCGGGATCAGTGGTGGCTCCCCCTTTGTGGAGTGGGATAACTGTTGCTGTGCGCCATTCAGTGGGCACAAAGCCTGATGCGAGGCTATTATTGAACATGGTGCTTAAGTGGGGAGCCAGTTCATTCTGAAGTTCATGTAAAAGGCAGCCTGGGATGTTTTCTGGTCCCATGGATGCTGTGTTTTTGGCTTTAGAGAGTGCAGCTTTTACCTGCGTAGTTGTGATTACAGGGACTCTGCATTCTTCCTGTATAGATATGGGCCCTTTAGGGGGTGAGGGGGGGGGTAAAGTTAGCACTAAACCCATCTGCCAGAATATTGGCAATATCAGTTGGCTCTGTAATTTTCTTGCCTTTGTTCTGTAACTCGGAGCAGATCTGGGTGTTGCCATTGAGATTCTTGACAAAGCTATAGAATGCTTTGTGGTTGTCCTTGGAATTAGTGGCGATTTTGTTTTCATAGCTAGCTTTGGAGGATCTTATAAGGTATCTTGGCTTCTTACTGCGGCTGACCAGGGAGCTCCTCCACTCATGGGATTTTACTCTCTTTTGCAACAGTTTCTTCCTTATGTTGTACAATTTGTTTATGGCACTGGACCACCAGATTGGCTTCCTTTTTTTGGAGGATAGCATCATGGTTCTGTATGGGATAGCACGATCCATGCACTCGTGTAAGTGCTTATAGAGTGCATTTGTGTAGGATTCAGCAGTTTTAACTGTATTGTCCATCTGCATGGGTGTCATGAAGTTCACCATTTCTGTCTTAAGAAGCATGAAGTTGGCTTTGGAGAACATTTTTACTGTGGTTTCCTTAATAAGAGGTGGGGGCGGGATGTGGATATCAAGGGTGATTAGCTTATGGTTGGATCGGACCAATGAGGAGTTGACTTCAGGTGTGGAACACCGGTCACTCATGTTGGTAATGACTAGGTCTAGGATATTGTAGCCCCTTTGTGGGGGGTGTGGATAAGTTGATCCAGGGCATTGGAGTTTATGAATTCCAGAAAGCGTTGAGCTAAGGAGTTGGTACACTAGTAGTTTTCCCAGTTAATGGTGGGGTAGTTGAAGTCGCCCATTATTAGGGTGTTTGGTTGAACCCTAATATTTTCCAGTACATCAAGAAAAGAGGAGTGGGAATCCTGGGGCATGGTGGGGGATCTGTAGCAAGCTACAATTTGGATTGCAGTTTTGCCCAGAGTTAGTTGCACTTGGATAACCTCGGATACGTTATGCTGAGCAACTAGCCTGGAGGTGTGGATATCCTTAATGAATATGGACACACCTCCGCCTTTGGTGTTTCGGTCCAGGTTACATGGCCGAAAAGTGTGGTATGAGGTGTAGCCTGGTAGTGCAGGGGTGCTCTCTGGAGCCTTTAACCAGGTCTCAGTCACTGCACAGATATAAATGGTCTCCATTTTAAGGAGTGCCTCGAGTGAGTGCATTTTGAGATTTAGACTTCTAGCATTGAGTAGCATTACCCTCAGTTTTTGCTTGCCTGTTCCTGTTATGCTGGTGAATTTGTTATTTGAACCTTGCCTAAAAAAGGCACTATAGGGGCAGCAAGAGCCTTAGCCAGTATCCGGAATCCCAGGGGCGACAGGTGCAGGCAATCTGTGGCAAAGCATCGTGGTCTGTCGACCATGTCATCCCAAGCAGACAGATACTGGATCCCCCTTAGAATGACACCAGAAGCTTAGCCAATTGCTGAAGTCAATCATTTTGTCCTTGTACTGCAGTATCATTCTGGGCGATGGCAGAATGCTACTCTGGGATAGGGTCATACCTGCCTGGGCTACAAGATCGGAGAGCTCTTCCATGTCTCTTTTCATGTAGTCCACGGAGGTACATCTCAGGTCATTCACACCAACATGAACAATGACGGAGTCATATTTGTACTTGTTGTGGAGTGACCTGAGTGCGTGGGTTATGTGGCAGATCCTGGCACCCGACAGGCAGCTGACAGTAACCTTCTCCTTGTTTAGCCTGGTGAGTGGGACATCAGTGTGCCTGACTATAGAGCCACCTGTGACTAGTGTGTTGGATATGTTGTTTTGCCTTATTGGCTGTGGTTGAGTGGCACACTGAGTCTGTGGGCTATGTGTCATTTGGGTTGTGTTGGGGGATGGAGGTTGCTTGCGTTTCTGCTTTGGAGGTCTCTGTTGCTTAGACAGATTATTATTGAGAGCCTCCGCGGATATTTTTGTGGTACTATGCGTAGATTTTGGTGGTGTAGATATAGTGAGACTATGTGATGTGTGCTGTGGTGCAAATGCTTACCTTCTCCTCATGACTGTCAGGTTCAGTCTTGGTCAGAGAGAGCTTTACCTCCAGTTTGGCTAGATAAATGCATCTCTCACAGGTTGTAGTGTTGGGTGGTAGGAGGAGAGGGTTGTCTATGTACATGAGGCAATTGCTACATTGCCTCAAGATGCCCAGATTCATCAGATAGACAGGAGAGAACACTGGGAGATGACCCTTGGACATGCCTGAATAAAAAACTATTTTCCTCTAGATAAGTGAGGAAAGTGAGTACAAGAGCTGTTTTTCTTTAAGCAAGTGAGAAAAGTAAGTACAAAAACTGTTTACCTCTAGGTAATGAGGAAAATTGAGTGCTATAGTAATTAGTAGCTTATTTAGTGCTTACAAGTTCTGAACAAGTGCTGAGCATGAATAAGCAAATTTAAGTGCTAAAACTAAGCATCTGTATCTGCACTAGACGAGTTACAGGACAGAAACAAGTGCAAATGCAGGCTTTTAAATCAGAAAGTTGAGAGAGATGGAAGAGATTGCCCAAGCGGCCAATAACTACAATTTCTGGGCCAGAACCACTCCTTATGTGGTAGACAGGTTACCTAGTGCTTACCAATTCCACCGATAAGCTAGAAGGCTTCCCTCCAACACAGAAAGGCTTGGGGGGCTCAGAAGCTTACATACAGTCCTGGATACAGCAAATCTGTATCTGGAACACTGTGTGTGTCTTTCGGCTTTTCCCGGTTAGGGGTCGCCACAGCGAAACTCCGGTCCGCTAATGATTGGCAGTTGATTTTTACGTACCGGCTTGCCAGGCCTGACGCACAACCTTCAATGAAGGTATGCCCATTCACGCATGTCTCCACGCAGAAGACGCTCTAGCTGAGAATCGAACCGGAAAGGTAGGAAACAGGCTTACAGTTCACATGCAGTGCAAGCTAGCACACTTGAGTATGTAGCAATATTAGACCAAACACAGTTTAAAAAATGCAATTAAATTAAAAAGGACTAAAAGCAAGTGCAGAAAGAGGTTTATTAGGTAGAATGTGGTAAAGAGATGGGACTAGGGGAGTGTCCCAGATCAAATCTACTGTGGAGCGGGCAATTGCAAAAGCCAGCAAATTTAAACTACAAACAAAAATAGGGACGGTGGGTGGGACAAAACAGTTTCAACAGAGATCTAAGCAACAACTAACAGTACAATAATCCAAATAACAATGAGTACCACAGGAAAATGTACGCTCCTGAGCAGAAAGCACAGAAATAAAATCATAAAAAATATAAAGGAAACTGCTCAGGTGCAAAACCATGCAGAAAATAGCAAGCAAAATTCAATGAGTCTCTTCAGACCAAAGTCATATAAATCACACCAAACAGCATACAACAAGTCTCTTCAGACCAGGAATATAAGAATAATCCAATCCAATGAAGCAAAATGCTGTTGTCAAGTCTCTTCAGACCAGGAATATAAGAATAAATCAATCCACTGTCCATTTTTATGCAGTAATAATGTTTTAAATATTTTGCCTTTACTACTTGTAAAGGTGTATTGTAATACTATTTGATTGTTCATGTTAAATGTATATGCTGTAATTATGATGTCATCATTAGGCTTAATTAGTAATTGAAGGTGTACTTGAAGGTATATAAGGTGTGTCTTGAACTGCTTTATACTCTTATGGTTTGAAGAAGCCACTTTGGTGAAAGCGCTTACCAGATATCTGCTAATAAAAGATTTGGTTTTAAAGAAGTTAACAGCATTTTGCTTCATTGGATTGGATTATTCTTATATTCCTGGTCTGAAGAGACTTGTCGTATGCTGTTTGGTGTGATTTATATGATTTTGGTCTCTAGAGACTCATTGTATGCTGCTTGCTATTTTCTGCATGGTTTTGCACCTGAGCAGTTAGCTTTATTTTTTATGAACTAACAGTACAAACTCTAAAACCAAAAAAATATATACTCAGCTGTGTATATTTGCAGATCAGTCCCTCAGAACTGTGAGACAACAGTTTCAACAGAGATCTAAGCAACAATTAACAAACTCTATAACCAAAAAATATATACTCAGCTCTGTATATTTGCAGATAGTCTGGAAGGCAGTCTTTCAGAACACAGATTCCAGCAATTAAATGCAGGCTGTTACTAACAGGTCAAATTAAGTGACCATTGAGTTAGATAACACACAAGCTGTGAAAACCAGTTATACCAACTGAAGACAAGGCAGAAAATGGGAGTGGGGGTGGGGTGGGGAAAACAGTTTCAACAGAGATCTAAGCAACAACTAACAGTACAAACTCTAAAACCCCCAAAAAAATAGCGGAGATATTCACGCCAACCCAGGTCCCACTGTTCATAAAACTATCCTTTCTAACCCCAAAATAAACCAGTCACCTAATACATCCCAGGAAAAAAACAGAACCCAAACTCACCTTACTAAATATGAACCTAAGAAGTATGTGCACTAAAATGCATGACATACATGCTTACCTTTTTACGTGTACTCCTGATGTAGTCATAGCTACTGAAACCTGGTTAAAAAAAGAAATAAAGGATAATAAGCCCCCCCCCCCCCCCCCCCAGTATACAATATACTCAGGCATGACGGACAAAACAAGCATGCAGGTGGTATAGCAATCATCTATAAAAATGCCTTAACCATCACCTGACTTCCACAGGAAATACCCACATTTAACAATGCTGAACTTTTAATAACACTCATAAAAATCAGCAATAGGAAAACTATATGTTTAACAGCAATTTATACACCACCAGGGAATAACATTGATACTGCTGAAAGCATCCTGTATTGGGTATCCCAGCAAATTAACCATGAAACTATAATACATAGAGACTTAAATATAGACTAGCAACTCATAAATTCCATGACCCCTACTGAATCTTTAAACTTGTTCAACTTCAAACAATTAATAACCATACCTACTAGAATCAATACAATTTTAGGGAGACACTGAACATTAGACTGGATTCTTACAAACAAACCACACAAACCGAAAAACGTAGGCTGCCTCTCAGCATAAGTGACCACGTGCCAACATATGTTATTAGAACTCACCATAACCTAGATAAACATAACATCTGTAATCAAAAACTAAATGCAACTAATTTCAGCAAAAAATATTTTCAATGAAACACTAAAGCAATACAACTGGAATGTACTTAGAACAGTGCCACTAGATATGCTGTTGAACACTTTCATAACATATTTTTACAGACCTTAAATAATCTAGCACCAGTATGTAATAAAAGAGTAAAGTTCAACCCCGCACCATGACTGACAAAAGAAGCAAAAAAAAAAAAAAAAAATCATGACAAATAGGAATAAAGCTTGGAAAAATTGGTATAAAAATAGAACTCAAAATGCCTTCCAGCAATTTAGACATTTCAGAAACCTTGCAAAACTCCATATCAAACAGGATAAGCAAAGATACTATCCCAACCTACAAGATAAACGTAAAAACAACCTAAAACTTTTTTGGTCATCATAGGTTCATAGGTAGGTACTAGGCTATTGGCCCTAGGGCCTATATAAGCCTAGCCAAAAAGGTACCCTGGCTTTCGCCACCCAAGAAAATTATCTTCCTGTTCCCCTGTCCAGCAGAGCCACAGAAATAATATACCTCTTCAATCAGTAAAACTCTTTCCAGTGGTGAGAATCAAACCTTGTGCCTTATGGATGAGGCAAACACCTTACCAATTGAGCCACTTGGTCTTTCCATCACAAAATAAACTACTCCACCCTGGCAAAACTGCTAGTCCCTCACTAAAAACAGACAATACGACAGACTCTATCCTCACACCATTTAATTCCTGCTTTATACAATCAATATTATCTCTCTTAGACACTAATATATCTGCCCCCCCGTCTCTACCCCTGTCCAGTCAAAACCACTCACACCTCTTCAATTTTAGTCCAGTACCTACCTCGTTCATACAGAAGTTGATCCTTAAACTAAGAACAATATAGCCATAGGCCAACTGCCATCAGACTACCTAAGATTGCCTGCAAAAGTCATAGCTTTCCCTGTGTCCATACTAATTAATAGGTCCATAGCAGAAAGATATGTCCCATTACTGTTAAAAAAAATCCTACATTATACCACTGCACAAAGAGGGCACATCTACAGAGTTTAATAACTGCAGAGCAATAGCAATTCCCTCCTCTTTCCAAAATATTACAGAAATTCATCCATATGCAGCTGATGCAATACCTAACCTCAAATAACCTGCTCTCAGAAACGTATCATGGCTTTAGGCCCCAGCATAGCACCACTACTGCTCTACTACATTTTATGAACATAATAAACCAACATAGAAACAAAGGTGTGCTTGTGTCTGCCATGTTCTTAGACTTGTCAAAGACATTTGATACTGTCTCGTACCAGCGAATGCTCATTCATCTCTTCTCAATAGGACTTTCATAACGCTCCTTGTTGTGGTTTCTTCATTACCTATCTGGAAGGCAACAAGCCGTTAAATAGCAACAAACCTCATCTTTTCAACTAATTACTATAGGTGTCCCTCTGGGCTCTATCCTGGGTCCTCTCCTATTTAATATATTTATTAATGACCTCCACACTTCCACTCGCCGTGCTAGTTTAATACAGTATGCAGACAACTCTACATTAATATGTGTGGCCTGAACAATAAATAAGCTCCAAGACATTACCCAAAAATCTTTATCCTCTATAGAAACCTGGCTCAAAGAATCAAACCTCCTACTCAACCCCAAGAAAAATAAGTTAATGCTTTTTTACCTCAAAAAGTTGCCAAAATTAAAAGCATTTTTTTTTTTTACCATAAAGTTATCAAATAATTCTGTCATTGAAATTGTAACTCACAGTAAACTTCTAGGCATTATAATAAATGACAATCTCAAATATGACCAACATGTACTGCAAACCATTAAATTGGCTCACCAGAAACTAGGCTGCTTTTATAGGATCAATGGATTCCTTACAGATAATGCAAGAAAAACTCTAGCCACCACCTTCTTATTACCGACTCTCTTATCTGCCTCTTCTATCCTAACAGACTTAAACAATACTCAGAAAAGAAACTTGCCTCCTGCTACAAAATGCTAAATTTGCCACCAATCCCCCCTCATTGGACCCACCATTGTCATAGCTTAAAGCAATTAAACTGGCTTGAACTACACAACTAGAGGGGTTCCTATCACGTAGTCAAACTTTTACAAGTTTGAATCTCATATGGTCGAGACCATAAGTTTGAATTTGTAAAAGTTTGAATGGAAATCTCCATAAGCGGAGGTTTCCATTTTATTCAATGGGGTGCGATCTTGGGGTTGGTATATTTAAGTAGCGGGGGGTGCTTAAAACAGTTTATTTTGTTTTCTGTTTTTTTTATCCATAGGCAAAGATTTGTAACTTCAGACGTAATGGTTCGAACATTATGTGTTTGAAGGTATAAGACTTCGACTATGTGATATAGACCCCAACTAGAGTAACATTTTCACAACTTACTGCACCACACAAACTCATTCATCATCCAGAAAAATGCCCTGCACTACATAACTTATTACTGACCTACTGTCCGGCAGGGGACCTCCGTTCTAGTAACTAATTCTTATTAGTTACACTCTCTCAGTATGTTGCTAAACTCTGGAATAGTGTCCCCACTCAAATAATACTCTCCAACAAACTCAATAGTTTTAAACTAGTGCTTAAACAACATCTTTACTAATCCTGGTCCTGCACATGCTTATCTCAAGGTTGAGATTTTGTGCTCACCATTCGATACTTTCCAAATACTCTTCTTAAACAGAATACACTCAAGCCCTCACTGAAATCACAAAACAATTTTTGTACATAACTGCTACCTGTGCAATCTACTAGCTGCACATGGGCTTTCTCTTTAGTAACTTCTACCTCTGTAAAATCTTAGAAGATATAAATGTAACTATTGTTTGTGTATAAATATAAATGGTAACTAACTCTGTGTTTAACTGGAACTTAGTATAATGAATGCAATGTAAGCAAATTGAGCTTTTCTCCCCAGGCCTCTGCTCAAAAAGGTATTACCCAGTCGGACTTTCCCAGTAAATAAAGACAAATAAAGTAAATAATAAAATAAAATGAAAGAAATATTGTTAATAATTCTGGTAGTAAAGTAGTAATCAAAAGATATAGGAAAGCACATGCAAAGCATTGAATGTGCATGATGTGGACAATATGGTCAAAAGACTGGCGTTGGAGGAAAAGGAAAGCAATACATAATCTGCGCAGTGGGAGATAATGTGTTTGGAAATACACTGTGCAACAAAAAGACTTTAAAATATGTTGAACATCCCAGAGAAAGCAGAGTTGAGGCTAAAAACTTGGACAGTAATATCAATCATTACATTGCTGACTGCAGTAAACGACTTCTAGGATGTCACTGAAAGTACATGTCTGTGAGAAGCAGATCCCTAAGGATAAAAATTAAGGTTCCAATAATACATGAGTTGTACATACATGCCTTGGGCAGAGAATGTGTATGAAAATATATGTGGACTGGCAGAGCCGGATCCAGCACTATGCGACTTAGGCAGTCACCTAGGGCCCCGCTTGCTGGGAGGAGTTCACTGGCCAGGGGGGTGCCATGACATTTACTTTTTTTATTTTAAATTTTAAAAAAATTATGTGAGTTTAAGGACATTCATCTTTGAGACGTCCTCTACGTGCAAAGTTTATCTCTTCATGTGTCCACATGCAGCTACTGTTGTTTTCCTTGAAGCACGGACCTACTGTTTCTTCTATTTCACTTCCACGCCCAGAATTTAAACAGATGACAACTGTTTAATTCCTGCTTCTTTTGTGGAATATTATTGGAAGCTCAATCAATTAGGTGAGGAGGTGTGTGTGTGTGTGTGTGTGTCTGCCTGTGTGTGTCTCTGTGTGTGTGTGTGTGTGTGTGTGTGTGTGTGTGTGTGTGTGTGTGTGTGTGTGTGTGTGTGTGTCATTGTCTGTGTCATTGTCTGTCAGTGTGTGTGTGTGTTTGTTTGTTTGTTTGTGTGTCTGTATGTGTGTGTATGTATATATATATATATATATATATATATATATATATATATATATATATATATATATATATATATAAATATATATATAAATATATATATATATATATATATATATATATATATATATATAAACTGCCCTAGTTAGGGATGGCAGGTTAGTTAATTTAACCAAGCTCAAACCCCTTACTTGAGTTACAGGAAATGAGCCTGAATCATCTGCATCAACTAACAGACTATGAGTTTCAGTGCACTGTCAAGGAATTGTGAGTTTCAGTACATTTTTCAAGGAATTGTGAGCTTCAAGGGAAGAGACGTTTACTGCTGCTCATGCTAAGTCTGTTGTCAATGTGCAACTGTTTTGTTTAGCATATGGATATCACTGTTTGTGGTAGAGAATTTGAAAGCACTGTTAGTAACACAACAGGTAGCATGCGTGCTTTTTATGCAGAAGATACTGTGGGGTCTACTCCCACACCATGTACACAGATTGCTGATGCTGTGTTGTACTTTAAGGGAAGGTGTGGGGTGGGATGCTATGCTGAAAGCACGAGGATGTCCTCCTTTGGATGAGATGCCTTATAACTATGAACCTGCTGTCAGTTTGCCATCCATTCCCTGTTGCAATATTACCAGTTAACATTTTTTTTAATGTAACATAGGCAATTTATTCTTCAAGGGCAGCAGGCACTGAATTTTTAGATAAAACAATGAATTATAAAGTTTGCTGGTAGAAACTTCCTTATTAGTTACATGTCTCTTTAATGTGAAGTTATTCAGATGACTTTTACTTCTGCAGAAATTCCTCATATTGACTGATACTGGTGGATTGTAGTGACAGAAGCTTGAGTGGCCTTTTATGGTTGAAATGTTCTGAAAAGTGTAATTTTGTCATTATTGTTTTATACATTTTGTTTCATTGCTTACTAGAAGTATTCAAAACTAAGCATTTAAAACGCACACTAACAAATGGTGATGTATTATGCAAAGAATAAAATTTAATACAATCAGGAAGGTGAATTAAAGAGCATGTGCATATATGCGTGGTCCTAAAAATGTGTGCAAGGGGCCTATAGTTTGAAAACAGCCCAAAGGTAAACTTAATCTGCCACTGGCCAGATTCATTTTCTTTGAATGTGGGTTTCAATGTGGTTTCAATAAATGTGAGTTTGAAGGGCAAATAAGTTTGCTGTAATGCTAAGTCTGTTTTCAGTGTGAGACTGAATTGTTTTGTTTAGCAAATATCTATCAGTATTTGTACTATAAAATATGAAAAAGTTTTAAATTAAATCCAAATATCTGTAATCTTTATAGAAGTAAAGATAAAAATAGTATGCACACAGAAGTTTGAACATTGTTGATGGCAAATGGGGAAAAATAGCCAAGTAATGGAACACTGGAATGGCTGGAACGGGGGTCTCAATCCATTACCTTGTCTAGGGCCCAATTTGTCTATGATCCAGCTTTGTGGACTGGGATACTATTAACATCTTACATAGGGTATAATAAAATGCTGTCAATAAGTTCTTCTCTGAAAAGTTGCTGCAGCTCTTTGCTGATGCAAAGTACCTGTGTGATATCTTTCTGAAGGTCATACAGGAGCGTGGGATTTGAATTAACAAAGAGAAATAAGGACATGTAAGAAGTGAAAGTGATCTTCAAGAGTCATCAGACAAGACTGAAGCTAAATGGGATGTCATACTTTGTGACTGTTAGATCATTACCATAATTAACGCATAATCTGTTGATGGTTTATTACAGTTTGCATGGGAAGGTGCAGAGAACTACAAACAGGTCTTTTGTTTGATCAAAGAGATGTTAAGATAGGATGTCTTGCCATATAGAATTGGTACCTTTGATTTTTTTGGTCTCAAAGTTCAAAAAGATTTTTATGGGCAGTATAAGTTCTTCATGCACTGAAGTCATGGAAAAATATTAGGTCTTTCATTACCTACGAATTAATTAATTACTCCTTGATGGTATAGAAGTGTTTTATCTTCACTTCTTGTAGCAGTGTGGGATCTACCAGATTGGGAAAAAATTAAAAATAAAACAAACAAAAAGGAAAGAAAGCTTGATGACAATCAGTGGTACCTGAAATGAAAAATAGTGTTATCTGGCAGGATAAGAACTATCTGTTTTTCTGAATAAACCTGCTTAGTTGTTGTACAAGATAAAGCACTTTTGTCTAGTGCATACAGTAACACCCTTGATACAGCTGTACTTTTTTCACGTGAATAGTGTTTAGTATTTGCAGCAACTGTACACCTGCATGATTCCTGTACAGTTCTTTAGTAGCATGTTGACAAGTTTTAGGTCCACTCATTGCTTGTCCCAAAAACAGACAGAGGGATACTTACACACACACATATCCAACCCTTCAGCAAACAAAATAAAATAATTATTCATACAAAAGCGGAGACAAGAACCATTAAAAAAGACGTAATTTGTCTCCCTCTTGTGGTCATCACTAAAATTCTACTTGTCTACTTTGGCAATTGGGGGTAATACATTATGCAAAGGATATTAAGCAGCTTGTATTAACTGCATATTAGTGTGCACGAGAAAGAGTTTTCAGAAATCTGCACATGCATTATATGTGCAAAATAAACGAGTCTAGGAAATATGTGGCACATATTCAAACACATGATGTGTAAACGTAGGCCACAAATCTGATTATATCTGTTAGCTATGCACTGCAGTTTAAAAATGCCATTATATCTTCTTATTTAAATGAAGTGGATTTACAAGGATATGTCATGCTACTGATGGAAGAGATGCATAGTTAAAAGAAGTAGTTTTATTTATTTTTATGTCAAGAGCTAAAAGTTAGATCAACATTTTGTTGATACTTGATTTAATGGCATATGCTGTGTATTACTTCTACAAAGGAAACTTACTAAAATGACATTTGAAAAAAAAATGTTATATGAAGGAAGTTTCACTTTTCCATAAGGAGTCTTGAGTCCTTCAGCTGGTTATGTAATTAAGTGGAGGTGCAAAGTGTTTCCTGCTGTATGAGGACTGTAAGGGACTTTATTTGCCATATCACTTCTGTTTCTATCTGTGTTTTTTATCTGAACACCTTTTCAGTCATTTTGATGACAGAAAATATTTATCAGAACATCTCAGAAAATTAAATCACTGCCTACTTTCTTCCTAGTACGGTATATCAAAGCTACAAAAGCAAATAAAATGTAAGTGAACAATATACAACAATAATTTTAGATAATTCTTTTTTGTAAATATAGGCCTCATCAGCGTTCATTTAATTCCTTTAATTCATGTTCAAGAAAATGGAATTAATTAACATATTTTCACTTGAACCAATTTTTTTTTCTTTTTCATTTTTTTGGAAGCATCATGTGGACCTCGGTCAGCATCTAACTTATTGCATGAACTGCTAAATTTCATTGCAGTGGGCCTAGATAGTGAGTTTTCTTTTATTTCTTTCCTTCTTTTGCTTAGTTGTTTAGCTGTGCCTTAATCTCCTCATAGTGCAGTATAGGCTGAATGTTAGTTTTTTTTAAAGACAATATCACTATTTGTCGCAGCATTCTTACTTTTGGGATACATCATTCTGATTATTCTGAAAAAAAATAAACATGCATTGACTTGTTTATTTTAACAAGGAGAGTGAACTGGCCTAGGGACCCTTTTCAGTCCCATCCTTGGCCTAATGGGAAAGATAGCACACATATTTACTTGTCAAATTACATTTTCAAATCAGACAATAACAACATTGCATTTGACATAAAATGACATAATAAGAATTTAAACAACATTTACAAAAATACAAATGAATTGTATAGTATTAATGACAAATGTGCTGTCTGGAAGGAGAAAGTGAGTATACATAGACTGATGTATCGGGGACAGTCCTCGCATAGTGGAAAGTGTGTGTAGTATGTACAAGCTTAAGTACTTGTATATAATTAGCAGCTCAAGACAACAAGGAAGTAGGTGTTTAAGATAAGTATTAATGGCAGATGATATTGTAGTGCTGAATAAGCAGGCTAATCATTCTTTAATACTGGTAATTGACATGTTTACTGCATTTTAAATTGCATATCTTGTGGCACCCTGCAGTCTGTCTTTGGCACTGAAAGGGGAATGTGGACTGTGGGTGGTGCCTGGCTTGGGGGATACTTCATAATATTAGCAAAATATTTCCATTTGAACAAAATCTGCCCGGATTTTTAAGTGATTCCGTGCCATTTCTTAATAGTGTCAAAAATAAAATGGATTTTTCATGGTAATCAAAAGTCCTGTTGATGCCATTATCTACAAGACTGCTGGATGAAGCCTAATGTATCCCCCCACAACTAATATAAACATGAGGGTTGCATCCCATTTGTAGTGGTCCTATTCATTGAATCGGGCCTCACATTTGTCAGTTGAAATTGCAAGTCATATATTCAGAGAATTTGGGACAGACAGAACAGGATGTCAGGACTGTCTGGGTCCATATGGGTGTGGCAACAGAAATAAAGAAGGAGATGTCATTCTAGACTTCTGTCTGACAAATAACTTGATAGTAACATGGTTCAAAAAGAGAGGCAGTCACAAGATCCCATATAAGAGTGGCCAACATGCAACTCAAGTAGACTTCCTCCTAGTAAGGAAGGGGCACTGGGGTAGAATTAGTGATTATAAAGTCATCCCCAGTGAAACAGTCGGCCCAGTGCATAAACCACTGGTTATCGCAATCAGTTGCAAACAGTGGTCAGAAAAGGCTCTAAAGTCAATGGAGACCAAGCTGAAGACTTGGAAGCTGACTGGAGAGAAAGCACTACAGTTCAAGGAATTACTCAGGGCTCTAGCACCTCAAGATGATGAGGAAATAGGTGGAGTTGATCATGAATAGCAGCACCTCAAAATAGCATGTGTGAGGACTACGCAACAAATTTGTGGTCGACCCAGGTATGGAAATAAGGTACTTAAAGAAAGCTGGTGCTGGTGGTGGAATGCAGATGTCCAGGAAGTCATCAAAAGAATGAAGGAGTGCAGGAAAAAGTGGGCGATAGAAGACA
This sequence comes from Protopterus annectens, assembly GCF_019279795.1. Lineage (NCBI taxonomy): Eukaryota > Metazoa > Chordata > Ceratodontiformes > Protopteridae > Protopterus > Protopterus annectens. The sequence goes on along the minus strand of NC_056747.1, from coordinate 313,217,815 downwards.
CTGACCATGCTCAGAAGGAATACTGGTTGGCTAAAAAAGAGGCTAAGAAAGGAGTTGCAATAGCAAAGAACAAGGCATCAGAGGCACTCTGTCAGCTTCTGGAAATGATGCAAAGAAACTATATCATGTTGCAAGGCAAAGACAGAAAGATAAAGAAGAAAGTCAGATACCCTTCTTAAGAGATGTCAGTAACCTGCTTACCAGTCCATAAGACATCAAAGGCAGATGGAAGGAGTACTTCCAGCAACTTCTGAATGAAGAAAACCCTGTATAAGCTGTACTACCCAGATACAACCTACAATAAGAGAAAAGGAGGAGCCCATCACAGAAGAAATAAGAACAGCACTAAGGAAAATGAAATCAGGGAAAACACCCTCACATTAGGTCACAGCAGATATGATCAAGATATTGGGTGAGATAGGTGAGAAAAGGCTTCTGAGGGTACTCATAGCAGTATAGAGTGAAAGGTGTATCCCAGATGACTGGAGAACAAGCATACTAAACCTGTGGTCTATGGGCAGTACAGAGGTATCAAACTCATGTCACACTGCATGAAATTTCTTGAGAGGGTGACTGATAATCATATATGTACAGCAGTATAAAGTAAAATGGGAAATGAACAGTTTGGATTCGGATTAGGATGCAGCACAACTGACCAAATGTTTGCAATGAAACAGATACTTGATAAGAAGCTAGAAATGAGGAAAGAGTGCAACTGGGCATTCCTGGACTTGAGGAAAGCATAAGACAACTTCCCAAGAAAGGTGACTTCGGCAATCCTGTGGTGGTTCAAAGTCCCAGAAGCAGTGGTGGAACTGAGTTCCTATTATGAAATCAAAGAGGCTGAACATTGAATGGCTTTAACATCGGAAATGCCGTTCAGTGATGTGCTTTTTATGAGATCGCAGTACGATGAAGATCAGAATATTTGCCCTTTCCTCACTGTAGTGCGATCTTGGAGTTGATGTACATAATTAGCAGGGGGAGTGGGGGGGTGCAGACCCCCACAATAGCAACTTCAAGGTCCAGCATTTTCAGCCTTTAGGTCATTTGATTTTCAATTTCTTCAGTGTTTTAATATAGACCAGTGGAATTAGTGCAAGTTATGTGCAAGGACCCAAATGACAAGTACAGTATTTGGTCTTAGAGGGTTTCCCAATGAGAGTGGGTGTGCACCTAGGATCAGCGCTCTGTCCACTGCTGTTCATATTGGTGCTGGACTACATTAGCAAACAGGTCAGAGGGGACAAATCAACAAAGTTGCTTTATGCAGACATGAGGCATTACAGGCAGACTCTGAGGAAGAACTTCAGCAAAGGATAGGGAAATGGAATGCAAAACTGAAGGCACATGGGGTGAAACTGAGTACATATAAGACAGTTGTAATGGCAGTAAATGAGGGAAAACAGAAGAAGCCGAGAACTGAGATAGAAGGGAAAATTGTGGAACAGGTTAACAGCTTCAAGTATCTGGGAGGGGTGTTTGAGAAGAAGGGAAGTGTGATTGAGGAAGACAAAGCTAGACTCACATGGGCTGTAGCCAACTGACATAGAGTGTCAAATGTAGTGTATGACAGAAGAATGGCAAAGAAGCTGAAAAGTAAGATGCGCAAAACAGTAGTGTGACCAGTACTACTGTATGGTACAGAAACCTGAGCAATAAAGGCAGAGCAGTTAAGGAAGCTAAAGGCAATGGAGATGAAGTACCTGACACAGGTGCAAGGGAGCCCGCAGGATTTTTTGCAAGGGGGTGCAAACCCAAGCCCCGCCCATCCACCCTCACCCCCTGTGCTGCCCCACCCACTCAGCCCCACCCCCCGCCCACACAACCATTCCAGTGTCCCATTACTTGGCTATTTCTCCCCATTTGTCATAGACACTGTTCAAATCTCTCAGTGTGCATACTTGTTTTATGCTTTACTTCTACAATGATTACAGATATCTGGATTTCGTTTACAACTTTTATTTCAAATTTTATAGCACAAACACTGATAGACATTTACTAAACCTAAACAAAGCAATAGTCTTACAATTAAAACAGACTTAGCATTAAAACTTCTCTACCTTTGAAACCCACATTCACTGAAACAGCATCGAAACCCACATTCAACGAATATGCATCTGGCCAGTGGCAGGGTATGTTTACTTTTGGCCTGTTTCCAAATCATAGGCTCCTTGCACACATTTTTAGAACCATGCAAAAGTTCTTTGATTCACCTTCCTGACTGTATTAATTATACTACTTAATAATTGAATTATATCCCTTGTATAATACAGCACCACTTGTTAGAGTGTGTTTTAAATTTATAGTTCTGAGCATTTTTCCTTTAAGCAATGAAACAAATCATATGAACCAATAATGACAACCTGCCCAATTCAGAACATTTCAACCATAAAGGGCCACTCAAACTTCTGTCATACAATCCACCAATATCAATCAATATGCAGAATCTCTGCAGAAGTAAAAGTCATCTGAATAATTCCACATTAAAGAGATCTGAAACCAATGAAGAGGTTGTTGCTAGAAAAAAACTTTATTTCAGTATTTCATTACAAATTCAGTGCCTGTTGCCCTTGAAGAATAAATTGCCTAGGTTACATTAAAATAAATGGTAAGCTGGGATATTGCAATAGGGAATGAGTGGCAAGCTGAAAAACAGGTTCATAGTTATTAGGTGTCTCATCCAAAGGAGGACATACTAAGGACGCTGCAGTACTATACCCCCTTAAAATACAAATGTACATGCTGTAATACTGGAACCTACAGCCCTTTGCATCAAGATGCAAGTATGCTACCTGCTGTGTTAACACTGCTTTCAAATTCTATACCACAATAATGATACCATTTGCTAAACAAAACAGTTGTACATTTTAAGCAGACTCAGCATGAGCAGAAGTAACCTTTGCTTCCCTTGTAGCTCACAATTCCTTGAAAATGCACTTGATAATAAATTCCACCTGCTAGATCTAACTAGGGCATCTCTCTCTCTCTGACACACACACACACACACACACACACACACTTAGAAAGTTGCTAGAATAACAGGATTTGTATTAGAATATATTTTCTGAAGGATATCAAGTCTGAAACTCAAATGCATGTCATTCATTTAATAACTTCAATCCTTGGCGCATATATATATATATATATATATATATAATATATATATATATATATATTTTTTTTTTTATATATTTATTTATTAAGTATGACACACAGGAGACACTCCAGGTGCAGTTAACCATTGACAAGACCCCTATTCAAATCATAGCTAGCTACAAGCCCCCAAATTTGACTCAAGCTGCCCACTCCACCTATCTACACCTCTTCAAATCTATTATGATTCAACCTTTTACCCTGATTTTGGGTGACTTTAACTACCCAACCATAGATAGGAAAAATTACTCATGCCAGAACACAAATGCCCAGAGATTCCTCGATTTTATCAATGCAAATGCTTTGGAACAGCTAGTCAATACCCCAACAAGAGGTGATACTATCTTGGACTTGGTATTAACCAACATGGGTAACCACTGCAGCACCCCCTACAGTATTATCCTCCCTGGCAAGATCCAATCATAAAGCAGTCACTTTCGAAGTCACTATCTCCCCTGACCCCCTCTAGCTAGGGTCAAACAAAAAAACTTCTCCAAAGCTGATTACAATCTCCTGAGGAATGTATAAACAGTTTCACAGCCTCCTTCCCCTCTGTAGGAACTGGCACCAATATCCAAATTTATACCAAAGTACTATACGAGCATTTATATAGACACACGGAATCAGGAATACCCAACAGGACAAAATCATTCACCGCAAGGAAGAGTAAACCTGTCTGGTGGACATCTGTAATAAAGTATATAACAAAAGGAAAAAATTGCAGTCTAGGACCAAAAGGAGCAGGTGCCCTATTGAAAGCAATCTCTCCTTAGCCTGAACAAGCAAATAAGAGCACTAGTGAAATCCTGTAAAGCCAACTTAGACTCCAAATTGGCCACATCTACTAGAGACAATCATAAGGCCTTCTTCACATGTGTCTGCAATCTCAAAGGAAGCACCCAGATCTGTTCATAACTGGTGGTCAAGGACACCACATACACAAATGCTGTAGATATAGCCAACCTACTGGCTGACAGAGCAAAAACTTCACCCCTCTGTCCCCCCATCAGTAAATCAGGACATCCTCAGTACCTGCCCCCTCCCCTTTTCTCTAGGGGAACATGTCCTCACTGCCCTCTCAAAGGCAAAAAAATACAGCCTCCATGGGACCTGAAAACATCCCTGGCTGCATCCTACATGAACTCAGGCATGAACTTGCAGCACCATTAGGCACCCTATTCAACCAAAGCCTGAGTACTGGCTTTATCCCAGTTGAGTGGAGGACTGCCACTGTCATCCCTTTACACAAAGGTGGAGTGTCCACCGATCCGGGAAATTATAGCCCCAACAGCCTAAATAGCCTGATCTGCAAGACCATGGAATGGATTATCATGGACCTCATTAACAGGGACATTGCCAACCTCCAAACACTCGACCCCACACAGTTTGGCATTGTCAAGGGGAGGTCATGTCTGTTAAATATGGTTGACTTTGAGACAGTCACCAAAGCATTGGACAAGAGGAAGATGGTGCACACCACCTACCTTGACCTGGCCAAAGCCTTAGGTCATAGGTCATAGGTGTTTACTAGGCTAATGACTACAAGGACCTTTTTAAGCCTAGCCATGTATCCCAAATCTTTGACAAGTTCTGACACCCTTGATAAGTGTAAGCATGGGTCTGTGAGATGAACCATTTACAGGTTACCTGTTTGCATTAGAGACATAGGTGCTAAACCAGGGATGAATTACTGGTTTCCCATCCAATTGTCCAAGTTGCATTTGAATTGGATTAGAGAGGACCTCTGCTTCAAATGGATGGGGAGCCTGTTCCATAGACTGTGTAGTCTCTGGGATACATACCTATCTCTATAGCAGGTCCTATTTATATCACAGGCAAAGTTTAAGTCTGTAGAATGGGTAATTCTGGTACTGTTTGTTTTGTGGCTATGCAGGAGGTCTTTCAGAGTGAGGCCTGACAGTGCCCTGTATGCCAGGCATAAATCGCCCCTCAAAACCTATAAGAGACAGAATACAGGGATAAGGCCTTGAGGCGACCTGCATAGGACATATTACTTACACCATGTATTCTTTTAGTGAGGAACCTCTGTGGACTTTTCAGTTATTGGATATGCCTGGTTAGGTATATACCAAAGGGGGCATTGTACTCAATGATAGGTCTGATGGAACAATGACTTCCTTGGACTTAGATGCCATACCTTTGTTTATAAGTTGTGCAACATATAAGGATTTCCTCAACACAGCAGACACATAATGATCAAAGGCTAGATTACTACCTGTGTGTGTCCCCAAGTCCCTGACTACTGGGTCAACTCTAAGGGGTGTGTTGTCAATATGATAGCATCAGGTATGGATGACTTCCCAAAGCAACTGCAATCCTTGGGACTATGAATATGAACCTGTATTTTCCAAGCATCCAAATATAAATCTGGCTTCTTGTGACTAATGTTGTAAAAATCAGAATTCTTATAACAAGAGCTGTGTATAGTTCAACAGCATTATTTCAAACCTTCAAGTAATTCACAAGAGGACATCACTAATATTAAACAGACATACAACATTATTCATGCAGACAAATTTAACTTGTATAAAAACCAACTTTGCAAACCTGAAAAAAACTATATAAAACTGTACAAACAAACATTTTGGGTTATGCCAAACGGTTCCCAGACATCCACACTGTCACTTTACAAAGTAATAACACAGTACCACACAAACTAACCAACATTATCCCTGAACTCCAGTTTTACATTTCTGGTAAAGAAACAAAAACCTTGTTAGCAAAGAGGAAAAAGCAACACAACTTAAACATTGTTTTTACAAACCAAACAAACACAACCTTATTTTATTCCTTTTTTGCTGTATGCATTTTATTGCAAAACAGATCAGCCAACACTTGCACACGCAATAACACATCCATATACATGGAGTCATAAAAATCAGTCAGTTTGGACCACAATCCTAATAGTGCATAATAATGAACACTTCAGTCTATTAGTAAGGAGTATGTTCCCTGGTAATTGTTATTAACCAAACAACTCACTTATTTCTGCAACCTTCCTACCTTTGTGGAATCCCTCTCTGCTCCTGAAACAGCTTGCTTGCTCCGATTTTAATGGCAATACCCTCTTCGTGGACACAACATGGCATCTCTGCTGGCGCCCATCTAGAATTCAAATTTCACGCGCGAATGCGGAAGAAAGACGTAAACCATATGGAAAAGATGAAAACAGGTCACAAGCACCTCCATTTATACGACCGGATGCAAAGGGAGTTCTTAAAGAAGAACGCCCTTAATTTACTTCTAATAAAAAAAAAAGAAAAGTACTCTCCTGGCCAGCCGATTCCAGGGGGGTGCAAGTGCACCCCCTTGCACCTGCCTGCGGGCGCCCTTGCACAGGTGATAGGAAGCACTTAATGATGATATAAGAGCAGAAGCCAGAGTAACTCCAATTGCAGAAAAAGACAAAGAGAACAGATTATCATGATTTGGACACATGGGCAGAAAAGCAGGGGACAATCTGGTGAAGGTGATTTAGGACAGGCAGGAAGAAGACAAGAGGAAACAAAGATGTCCAGCAAAGAGGTGGATGGATTGTGTGAAATAGGACCTGTGACAGTCAGGTATGAGAGTTGAAGAAGGTAGGAAAGTGGCATTGAATAGAGAGAGATGGTGACAGTTGACACGACACCCTGACCCCATGTAGAAAATGGAAAGAAGGGAGTTGATGATGATGATGCTCGGTGAATTCACAGAACTGAACAGCACCATTTTAAGTACTGAAAGTGTCAGCTTACAGAAAACAAATGTGGTGTGATTAAATTATTTCAAATTCAGACCCACAGGTATTAGTTTGCAATGCCACTATAGACATAACATAATACACATTTACTGGAGTACAGATGACAAAAGCTTTTGCGAATAACTGAAACTGGACATACTACACTCTACACATTGAAATAACCCTCTTCTTCCAACTTATAAAACATCTGCCAGGATTTACCGTGATAACCTGGAATATACGTACAAACACCTTAAATGATTCAGTAATTTTAGTAAGTAATTCACACACCAAGACAGAGAGAATTATGATCAGGTCACTGATTATAACCAAGTTGTTGATGTGCTGAAGTCATGGATTCAAGAAAAACTTCTAGAGACTGAAGATTAACAGATTAATTTCTTAAATGTACTTTGAGAACACATTAACAAATAATTTCAAAAACAATTCCTTGTAATACATGGGAGTTTTAGCTGTATTGATGTATTATATGTAAAACAAACTGTAAGAGTGCAAACTAATGGCTTTTAAAAGCTGGCAGGCACTTTGCACCAACACACAAATGGCAACCAGAATTAAAGTGCACATCAAATAAACCAGTAGCTTTAAAAGCTGTTATACATTTTGCTTTACCACAAGTTTGCTGTCTATGCAGCAGCAAGAAGTGTGCTTTCAAAACTGCCAGAAGGTTTCCGATGCAGTTCTGTGGTGATGCAGTTCTGTGGTGGCTGGTATCTTTGTGGCAGCATAGGCCTCACTGATAACAGGATCCTTACATAGGAATCACACTATAATATGATGTAATGATGCATGATAAATGTCAAGCAAGCAGTAATTCACCACTGGATTACGGTTTGTTTCATATTCATCAGAGGTCATTCTTTTTCTCACATCCTAATCCATTTCAGGCCTCGAAAAATATCTCCAAGCCTTTAATTCTGGACATTCCAGGTTGAACTTGCAACTTTTTCAATATTACAGAATGACATAATGGGGTAAGTATGACTCTTTAACCCTACATTTTACACCTATTGCTTAAAGTTAAAGCGAGTCCTCTGTAATAGCAAGGAAGCTAAGAGGGTTAATTAATACTTCAAAGGCTAAATTTTAAGAAAAAATAGCTTGTCAGGCAAAGGGCAACCACAAAGCTTTCCACAGATATGTCCTTCACCTCAAGGGAAATACGCATGCACAGAACATATTGTAAATGGCATCACCCACACTGAACTGGAGGTCACTGCCAATCTGACTGACAGGTTCAGCTTAAATCCCCCGCCCCCCACACATCGATAGTCCAAAGGAAAAAATGCATACCACAATCCCCTCAATCATTACAAGGGAGCAGGTCAAGACTCTTTCCACAAAGGGCAAACGTCCAGTCTGGTGGACCCCAGCCATTAACAAACTTTACAATAAGAGGAGAAAGCTATTACATGATGGAACAAAATCCATAAAAGGGAAGTCACCCCTGATCATTATTAGTAAAAAAATACGAGCACTCATAAAATCAACTAAGGCCAATTTTGAGAGAAAAATTGCCATGGATTCAAAGGACAATCATAAGGCCTTTTTCAGCTATGTTAGGAACCTGGGTGGAAACTCCCAGATATGCTCAGAATTAGTCCAAAATGATGCAAATATCACTGAACCCACAGACATTGCCAACATACTGGCAGACAGGTTCAGTGCAAACTAAGGAGAGATAACTATCCCAGCCGAGTGTAGCCTCCCGGACATCTCAAATGCGCAGGTGAAAGCTGCTCTCTCTAAAGCTAAAAACACAGCATCAATGGGGACTGGATGGTGTCCCCGGCTGTGTACTACACGAGCTAAATGAGGAATTAAACCCACACATAAGGCAGCTGTTTAATCTCAGCCTTACCACAGGATACGTGCCCAAGGAGTGGTGTACGGCAACTGTGGTCCCACTCCGGACCCTGGTACCCATAAGCTTAACAAGTCTAGTCTGCAAAGCTGTGGAGAGGATCATAATGGAGCTCATAAACAAAGATATAGGGGACTTGCAGACATTGGACCCGACCCAGTTTGGCTTTGTCAAGGGAAGATCATGCCTTTTGAACTTGGTTGACTTCTTGAAACAGTCACCAAGGCCATTGATGAGGAAAGGCAGTCCATACAGCCTACCTTGACCTTGCAAAGGCTTTTGACACAATACCCCACTGGTATTGTAGAAAAACTACCAGCTTAAATGTAAACCCATATGTCACAAGATGGGTTGCAAACTGGCTTAAGGACAGAACCCACAGGGTTAGAGTTGCTGGCGCTGTGTCAGACTCCAAGCTGGTCACAAGTGGTGTCCCACAGGGCTCGGTCCTTGGCCCCTATTGTTTGGCATCTACTTCTCAGAAGTACAGGCCAACATGGGAGGACTTTGGCTGACAAAGTTTGCAGATGACTGCAAACCGCCATAGTGGAAAGTGCATCGGACACGGATATCCTTCAGAAGGGACTCACGGAAACAGATAGCTGGTGCCAGAGCCATGGCCTGAAGTTAAACGCCAAAAATGTATAGTCATACCCTTCGGGAAAAACAAGGTAACCCCAAGCTACCATATAGGTGGCAATCCACTAAGCACAGAAGAGGTTATCAGGGACCTGGGGACCCAGGTTGACAGTGGCCTTTCTTTTGACACTCACGTTGCTAAAGTGGTTAGAAAGACCTTCTACATTGCCCACCTGATCATGAAGGGATTCACATCCAGATCTAGTGAGGTCATTGTTCCCTGTACTCTTCACTTATCAGACCAATGATCGAGTACAATGCCCCATTCGGGATGTATCTCACCCGACATCTGCAGCAATTGGAGAGACCCCAAAGTTCCTCACCAAAAGGATAAAGGGACTCCAAAATCTGTCATATGCTGCCAGATTGAAGAAACTCCAGCTCTATTCAGTCGCATACCGTCTGCTCAGAGGTGACATGTGCCTGACATACAAGGCCATGTCCAACCCGGAATTAATGGACATGCTCCACCTCAAAAATCCAAATCCACCAAAACCACTAGAGCAAGCGACTTAAACCTTAGCACGGATATAAATAGGACGTGCTGGAGGGATAGATTTATCACTCAGACACTCCCTATGCTGTGGAATAAAATCCCGGTCCATGTGAGGCAGAGCACCTCGCTGACTCTGTTCAAGAGAAATCTAGACCTGTGGATGGGAGATCGTTTACCCGGAATCATCTCTGTGTCACTGCTGGACAGAGGCACAACAAACTAATGGGCACAGTATTTTTTCATATAAGGGGTGGCGTAAGCCACAAAAATTTGGGCTAGGCTTATAAATGCCTTAGGGCAGATAGCCTAGTATAAACCTATGAACCTATGAACACACTTTCCAAGGCCAATAGCGCTGCATCAATGGGCCCTGATAACATTCTGGGATGCTTACTAAATAGCATAAAAAAATGACCTCTCTGTCCACTTGAATCACTTTTCAAATGGAACCTTACAGTCAGGTTCTGTGCCCAAAGAATGGAAAATGGCTACAGTCACTCCCCTGCATAAAGGAGGTCCAACCACCAATCCAGGTAACTACGGGCTCATAAGACTGACCAACCTTATGTGTAAGGCCATGGAAAGAATTGTCATGGACATGCTAAATGAGGACATAGGTAACATGCAAACGCTGGACCCCTCACACTTCAGCTTTTGTCATATTTGGATACAGGTTGCCATTACTCTTTCAGGAAATCTTAGCTAGGCTTACAAAGCCCCCCTGACACTACTCCCCCCCCCCCCCCGGTTGTTAGCCAGTCTATGAATCTATACATTTGGCATTGTTATTACATGAAAACCATTTAGGACATATCCATGAATAGTCATGAAATTCTGCATTTATTTATTTGCATTTTGTTTAGCAGATTAGCTCTACTGGGTCAAGGCACATTTTCAGGGGAGACACAGGAGAAATAAAACAAATAAACATGGTTTAAAGAAAACACAAATATAACTGGTTTAAATGCAGTTTGTAGTATTAGGATAAAAGTAAAGGGCAGATTATTTACAGAGGTGGAAATGGTACAGTTGTTAATTATCAGGATGAAAGAAATTAAGTATAATCATAATATTAATAGTAAATCTAAGTTTGTTTGATATGTTAGATTACACCCTTACATTTTACATTAAGATGTACTTTACACAGAATATTAAGACTCAAATTTACTATGTAAAGTTTGAGTCACGGAGACTGATGGGAATAATTAGGGTTAGGATGTAGGAGGTAGGCAAGTCTGACAGATTGTGTAGTAAGTTTATAATTATTTAACATTTTATAATTCTTTAAATTCTGTAACTTTATAATTCCCATCTTGCATTGAATGTTTTCAGTTAATGCATTCATAAATGCTATCTCAGGTAAAGTAAAACAGATTTTAATGTCAGTACTGTGACTCTAAAGTGCTAGCCTAGCTATTGCAATGTGTTAGCATGGTCCAGACGATATTATCCTGCTGTCCTTGATTATCAGATGAGTATATGTACTTTTCTGATGAATTAACACTGCACTTCTTAGTTTGTGTACCTAGTAACGGCTCCTTGTTTCCAGTACTGTGTTTTTAGTCACCATTGCAGTCCACAGTGACCGATATTAGTACTTCCATGATATACAGTAGTAATATGCATTCTGAAAATACCATTACGTTTTGTTGACTGGTGTTACTTTCTGTGTTAGAAAGAAGAAAGAGTTGTTTAGACATATGCTCAGTTCTTTTAGAATGCTTTTCCATCTGGATACCACAATATCTTATTCTGTCTAAAGTTTGTTACTGCATACAGTACGTCCATCTTGTCCTACTGATCGGGCTTGCTACCATCAGTGCCGGCCGACCCTCCCCTGTTCAAAAAAAAATCATCCTTGTAAGTCCAGCACAGTAAATATGGTTTTACTCTCTGTATAATTTATTGTCCTCTGTTCCCAGGAAGCACATTGCAAAGGTACCTCCACACTCTCTTTCTTACCTGTTCTGTGCTCCTCCCTATCTCACTGTCTGCCCCACTACTTGTACCTTTACAGTACCACACCTGGTAGTTAGCTCTCTTTTTCCTTTTAGGTGCTGCTCTGTATCACTGTGCCAATACTGTATTCTTTCTTCAGCTACTATAGTACTGTTTTTCTCCTATTTCAAAGCCAAGTACCACTGCTTTCTAGTTTTATGCAGCATTAGTCCGTGTACTCTTGGATCAAACTATCACACCTTTTTTGCCCTTGCTACCTAGTATACAGACTCTGTCAGCTGCTACAGGCTGATCTTCTTACCTTCAGGCATTTTTCTTATACTGGAGATAGTCTTATTGCTGACTATTGTTGCTGGATTTCTGTAACACCAGCTCATCCCACTCTGTTCACCCTCTGCTACGCTCCGGGCTCATTCCGCTCCCCTACCCTACACCCAATTCTCACCCACGCCCACTGCCTTTAGATTTATAGTATCCCAACCACACCCACTGCTCCACCCCACACCATTTCCACCACTCACACTCCCTCAAGTAATTATTACATCACCCGTCACTACTCACCCTTTTTACATGGTGCACATCCCTGCATTCCCCAGACACACCACCTAGAACCATCCCTCCCTTACACAACCATGACTACATGCCACTAAATCTATTCTTCCTTCTCATAATTCTATATAACTCCACAAGTTACCACTCTATCTACATCACTAAACTTATTAGACCAACACTACATTACACACTGCCACATGCAGACACCTCACACTACAATAATATCTGTCCACACCTTTTCAAGAACAGCACAACTGACCAGTTCAAAACAAAGCACATATGCATTCATTCCAGTTCCAAAAAAACACAACACCTTCTCATGCTTATCTCCAATCTCAGACATCTGTTCCACTCTTTCACTACCAAGCTCACCATAAGTGGGGACATCCACCCGAATCCAAGCCCAAATCCATCAGCCCAGCACAAACCACATCATTACAATCACTAGAACATACTTCCCCCATTAGTTTCATCCCCGGGCAAATGACCAACAGTGGCAAACATAGCCATCTCTTAATACTAAATATAAATATTAGAAGTATCAAAAATAAAATACCTGAACACCAGGCCACAGCAGCACAATACTCACCAGATATAGTTGCTATAACACCCACCTAAATAAAAACATACTAGTCTCAGAAATTCTCCCAGCCGGCTATAACATGGTTAGGCAAGATAGACCCCTCCGTAAAGGGGTGTAAGTACAAACTGTATAAATCAAATGTGACTCTACTCAACATTCCAAACTCCTACCCCTCTCTTAATAATTGGGACATAGTTTTTTAGGGATTTAGTTGGAGTTGTGAGATAACTATCACCATCATTGCCATGTATATTCCACCTGGTAATACACCTGCTAGCCTTGAAGACTTCTTATCCTGGTGCTCTACCACATACAAGAAACCCTCATTCCGGGAAATTTCAACATAGACTGGTTCGCCTGTATGTTGGAAGCACCAAGTAATCTAATAAATCTCCATGGCTACCAACAGCTAGTCCAAATTCTTACTAGATGTGATAAAAACTCTAAAAGGGAATCCATCTTAGACTGGACACTAGCAACCCAACACTTTATCCCCACATAGGCAGTCTCCCAGACAGCTTAAGTGACCACAACCTAATATAACTAATATGTAGCAGAGCAAGCCAGTATAAAATCACTACCTATAGATCCACAAGAAACACAAAGAACTTCTCTCCTGAGGTTCTCAAAACCTTACTGTATAACTGTGACTGGAGCCCTCTAAAAACTCTCCCTCTAGACCAGGCTGTAGCCTACTTCAACAAAACATTTCTGAAACAGCTAGACACTGTTGCTCCACTATGGAAAGTCAAGGTTAGAACCTTTCAGAACCACTAGCTCAGCAAAGAAACCAAACAAATTCTTAAGTCCAGAGACACTGCCTGGTTCTTCTACCAAAAATCCAAAGACATACAAAGCCTAAATAAGTATCGAGGACTGTGTAACCATGCAAAAAATGTATTAGGCAGGACAAAAAAACTTATTATACTACCTTGCAAACTAAATACCAACACAATCCCCAAAAATTCTGGAAAACTGTAAATCAGTTGCTAAAACCCTCTCAAATAGCTACCCCCAAACTGACTACCCCTGATACTAAAGTTCCAATTGAAACACAATTCAGCTCCCACTTTGTAAACTCAGTTCTAGCCGTAGTATCACAGGACAATTTCAGCCTCACTATTCCTCCCACCATGAACAATACTAACACAGGCTTTACCCTCAAAGCAGTGCCCACCAGCTCTATCAAAAGCATGCTCTCCAAACTAAACACCTCATCAACCGCAGCAAACCTACTCCCTAGCTACTTCTTAAAACTCACAGCAGATGCTATTGCTATCCCACTTTCCACTCTCATAAATAGATCTGTTGCTGAAAATTATGTTCCCAAAGACTGGAAAATATCCTATGTTACTCCCATACACAAAGGGGGGACTTCCCACTGAACTTAACTATAGACTCATTTCAATACTATCCCCCTCTGGCCAAAATCTTAGAAAAATGTACTCGTACTCAGATACTACAATACCTCCTGGAAAGCAATATCCTGTCCCCTACTCACCATGGTTCAGACCCACCCATAGCACCACTACTGCCCTTCTCTGCTTCTTAGACACAGTAAATTAACTCAGAAATAAATGCTTGCATGTGTCAACACTATTTTTGGATATGTCCAAAGCATTTGACACGGTATCCCACCAAATCCTGCTAGATAAACTAAACCAATATAACATATCAAAGTCCACAGTAACCTGGTTCCACAGTTATTTAACTGGCAGGCACCAGGATGTGAAATGGGAAAATTCTCTCTCACCTCTGTTACCCATAACTGCAGGAGTGTCACACGGGTCTATCTTAGGACCCCTGCTTTTCGCAATATTCACAAATGACCTCCATACCTCCACACACCATGCATCTATCATTCACTATGCAGATGATACTACCTTAATCTGTGCTGCACAAATATTCCCAGCCTCCTGCAAACAACTCAACTAGCATTCTCTGATGTTGAAAATTACCTTACCAAAGGCCACCTTATCCTCAGTTCTAAAAACACAACTAATGATTATAATTAGTGCTAACAAAATCCCCAATAACAGTCAGTTCACCATCTACTCTACAAACTCTACTCCAATCACTCCAGTGTCACAGGCTAAGCTACTAGGAATTGCCATAGATTGCCACCTAAAATTTGATACTCATCTCAACATAACTATAAAAAAGTACATGCCAAACTGGGACCACTCTACCGCATTAAACCATTTCTCACTAACAATACAAGAACTGCCATTGCTTGCTCCCAACTTCTATCCACACTACTTTATGCAGCCCCTATTCTAACAAATCTCAACAAAACTGACCTAGGCAAAATGGAAGCATGCTACAACAGAATTGCCCACTTTACTGCAAACTGACCCACCTACTAACTTATAATCAGCTCTGTCTCTGTCATTCTGTCTACTACTCCCACAATAAGTGTCATGCCCTCAAAAACCTAGTACAACAGCATTCAGCCACAAGACCTCTTTGATCATCAAACAAACTATTACTAGAAGTCACCAGCAGCAATAATAGCTTTGGCGACTCACTATGTACTACTACAATGACTTGAAAATAGAATAACCCTGCCAGTTAATATACAATTCACTTCTTCTAAAGCCTTCTTTAAAAACCTCATCAGGCATCATCTGAAGCAAATCTGGCTGTGCCATAATGTCTCCCCAGACTAGAGCAATCAGATAAGGAACATTTACTATGCCCATCTTACTTGCTAAATTCCAACTCTCACTTGCATATACTGACCCCATCAAGCTAAATAAATGCTACTTTTAAAAATAAAGACATTAACTATTACTACCACTGGTCTAATTACAAATAGTTACCATGAAACTGCATGATTAGTTATACTATTAACAAAGGTTCTTCTTTTAAGGGCCGTCTTTGAAACTATTGCTAAAAATATTCCAGTGTACTGTGTATGCATTGTATTGTGTTTACAGACCAAAACTGGATACCACAAATCTTATTAATTATACTTATTATTAATTAATATTTTTTTCCTGAACTTGTGCTGTCTTTATACCACTGCAAAAACATGTATATTTTATATATATTTATGATGCTGTTTAATCATAAAAATGTATCTGTAATTGTCTTTCAACGTGGAGCTTTTCTCTCCGGGCCTCTGCTGAAAAAGGGCCTTTGGCCCAGTCAGACACCCCGGTTAACAAATGTAAAATAAATAAATAAATAAATATGGCTGAAGGTAGTCAGTCATTAGCATTTTAGTCTGCCCATGCAGTAGTAATGAGATAGCTGGGATATCTGGGTTTGTATATGACCTGCATTAACACGTGTTTGTTTTTGGTAACATGGTTACACTTCTTAATGCCTGCATTAAATGTTTTATCCTGTCTAGCTAGAAAGGGTCCCAAACTGGTTTAGTGAGGTCTTTGACATCATTATCCTTATGTTAGTGTAATCCCTGTGCTCTACTGTTATTGTATATCTGTTTTTGCTGGGATTTTTGTTACATCTGTTTCTTTTTATGCAAATTAAAGCCTTGTGCTTATTTTACTTTGTTTTAAATTTCATCATGGTCATCTTCACCCCCTAAGCCTAACATTTTTCCATTTTGTCATTACCCTTTAGAAAAAGCAGTGACCTCATACATTCGGCACCCACCCCCCAAAACTGAAAGTGCTCTCCTGGACAGTGTTCCAGTGGATCGTGTTGCAATGGCTTTTATTATACCATTGACAGGACACTACTTTAGTTTACAAGTCAGTGTAGGTGTCTCTTTCATGGTGAACATGCTCCTACACTTTTACACTTATAAGCTACTTAGTACTTTACAAGTATTGACAAAATAGCTGAATATAGCATCCTAGCACTCACTAAGCCAGGGGCAACAGCCGCATATGACCCTCTCGTAGCTCCCCCCTCATTTTTTCAGACTAACAGACTTCCCTTCACTGACTCTCTTCAATACTGCTTGTAATTTGGTAACCCTGTTCCTCAGAAGAGTATTTAGACCCAGGGCTTATAATTCCCTAACAAAAGGATACCTTCGACCCTCTATCGTACTACCAGGCTTTTCCCTTGTACTTTGACAGACTAGTGCATGAAATTTTTATTTGACTTTCAAAATGCTAGTGCAAGTACTTTCTTTAATTTGTCTTTATTGTAAAGCCATCCTGTACTATTTTTCCTCTATTCCTGACTTACCTGTTTAGTGTCTATACTGATAGTTTTTATTCTGCAGGCTCATTTCTGCTGTTGCTTTGCTAACTCCAGGTGCTGCCTGCTCTGTTCACCCTCGCTGTACTCTGGCTCACTCTGCTTCCCTACCGTACCCCCATTCCCACCCATCCCAGGATTGATTTCCTTTATTCCCCGACAGGCTCCTCCCCTTCTCCCCATCCTCCAATCAACACTCCACCTACAATTTTCAATCTCACTTCATCCATTAACTCATCAAGTCTCCTTTCTGACTCTTCTACATAAGATGTTCTTTACTTTATCTACAATCTATCACCTCCAACCTTAACTACAATCTACCTTCTTTACTATGCCTCTAATAAAATTTATCATCTCTCTCTCTCTCTCTCTGTCCTGCTAGCTCTGTTACTCCTGGCTCTTTATTCCACCTGCTTCCAATCATACCTTCTCACAAACAACCCTTTCCCTACCTTGCCAGTAATCGAGGACCTGCATCTTGACAAATCCACTGTTCACATCTTCCTATACCTTTTCAACACCTCAAATACTCTACTATTCTTTCTTAGATATTTTCAAACCCTACTACATTACATATATCACCATCTGTTTTCCAGACTAAGACATCTTGCCCTCCATTCCCTTATCCATATTAAACTCCAGTGTGACATCCATCCTAATTCAGGCCCAACCCTCACCACCTCCCCCTCCCCAAATTCACATTCTGACACCTCCCCAACTCCACAGCTAACTCTTATCTGCCACTGGGAAAAAAGCAGCTCTGACCTTCTTATCATTAATGTCAGCTTCAGAAGCTTGATAAAGTATATGAATTTCATGCTGCTGTTTCCCTTTACTCCCCTGATATAGCTGTCATTACTGAAACATGGCATAAGCCTCATATTAAATCTGAAGTATTTCTTCCCAATGGTTATAAAATTCTCAGAACTTAGATTATCTAGACGTGATGGTGGGACTGCCATTTTGTTTAAAGGCAATCTTAAATTGGCACACCTTAACTCTACTCCACCTGATATCCCTAACTCAGAAGTTTCAGTAGCAAGCTTAGATATGAATAATCATAAGTCCATTATTTTTATAGTGATCTACCTGCCCCCTGCTAATAACCTCCAAAATATTGAAAACATCCTTGAATGGGCCTCTGCTAACTTCAGAAATTAAACTATTTTACTTGGAGATTTTAACCTTGACTGGACTACCTGCTCTTCTAACCCCGTTATTAACTTTATAAATCTGAAAATTTTTTGTCAAATAATTAACCATCGACAAACACACCAACAGGCAATCCATTCTTGACTGGATTTTAACAAACAAATCCAATATTAGCTATGATGCTGGGTGTCTCCCTGACACACTAAGTGATCACTTCTCTACCTACTTTATTAGAAAACATGCACACAGTTTGTGTAATATTTCATTTCACTACATTTGCAATAAAAAACAATTTTCTCCTACCTTATTTAATACTTTTCTTCAACAATATGACTGAGCACCTCTAAAAACTATTCAATTGGACCGTGCAGTACAGTACTTCAATAGTGCTTTCCTACAAATACTTGATCTAGCCCCAATTAGAAAAATTCATACCAAATCCAAACAGCTTCCCAAAAGACACTTTTCTTCTACTAAAACAAAAGGACAAAGCCTGGTATCTCTTTCAGAATAGTAAAAGTAAACAAAATCTCATTACCTACCAACAACTTCAAAATCAAACCAAAAAACTAATTAAACAAGACAAAACAACTACTTCCAAACAAGTCAGCTAAAATACCAGAAAAATCCCAAAATATTCTAGCAAACAATCAACCTCCTTCTCAACCCAGGGAAACCCACTACCCCAGCCCCAACGATTGCACAGCCACTCAATTTAACTCCCATTTTATTAACTCAACCTCTCTACTAAACAGAACCCTAATACGCCTCTGTCCATACCTCAAACCTCCAACAACAATTCTGCCCTCCTCTATCTCAAACCTATCCAAACAAGTTATGTTAAAAATCTCCTTTCTAAACTAAAACCTTGCACACTAGGTGCAGACCAGCTACCTGGTCACTTTCTACAACTAGTTGCTACTTCCATCGCTTACCCTATATCTATTCTCATTAACTGTTCTATCTCTAAACAGTACGTACTCTGGAAAATATCTCACTTCATACCCTTACATAAAGGCGGCCCCTCTACTGATGTATCCAACTACAGACCCATTGCCATTTTGTCACCACTTGCCAAAATCTTAGAAAAATGTATACACAAACAGATCTTAGACCACGTTCTCTCAAATAATCTATTATCTAATACACAACATGTTTTTTTTTTTACCTAGGCATAGCACCAGTACAGCTCTAATTAGTTTACTAATACCGTAAATCAACTCAAAAACAAAAAACAATTAGTCTCTGCTACCTTCCTAGATATGTTAAAAGCATTTGACACTGTATCTCATCAAATGCTTCTCAATAAACTGTCTTTCTACCACTGCAGCTCTGAAGCCCTAAGCTTGTTTTGTAGCTATCTGTCAGATAGGAAACAAGCCACTTTATGGAGCAATAAGCTCTCCCCCCAGCTCCCTATATGTGTAGGAGTCCCACAGGGGTCTATGCTTGGCCCACTTTTATTCACAATTTTTACCAATGACTTAAACTCCTCAACAAATCCAGCCTCAATCATATAATACGCTGATGATGCTTCCCTAATCTGCTCTGCCCCCTCTATCAAGGAATTCCCAGAAAAAAAATCAGGCAGCCCTCTACAATATTGAAAACTGCTTAAAAGTCCATCAACTTGTACTTAACCCCAATAAAACCAAGCTTATGGTCTTCTATAATACCTCAACTACAAACAACCAGCCACCTATCTCTATTTCCTCCTCCAGTGGCAAAAAAAAATAGAACCTGTTGAACATACAACACTTCTTGGTGTCAGAATTGATAGTGGACTTAAGTTTGACAAACACCTTGCACTGAAAATTAAAAAGGTTCATGTCAATCTGCATTCTCTCTGTAGGGCTAAATCATATCTTACTGACCATGTCAGACTCACAACAGCCAGAACCAATCTTTTATCCTCCGTGCTTTACTTTCCACAAATATTTACCAATTTTCACAAATCTGAACTGAATAGCCTTGATCTTTCTATAATAAAATAACCAAATTTGCTACTAATCAGTCTCAAAAGATCTCACCATTGGACTGCCTTTCTCCAGCTGAACTGATTAGCGCTCCCTCACCTGCTTACTCTGACTCAGATACTAACTGCCCATATAGTCTTACTTGACAACTGCCCAGCTCTATCTGACCTTGTCCAACCCTACACTAACCTAAAATCTCTTAGGTCTGCTAATAGAGTATTGTTGAAGGTTAATAAAACCCAAAACTCTCATGGCACCTCCTTATACTCATATGTCACTGCCAAACACTGGAATTCTCTACCTCAGCATATTTTGTCCATCAATGAACATATTCATTTAAACAGTCCCTAAAGGAATATTTCACCAAACATAGGCTTTGCTCATGTTCTCCACCAGGCTAACTAATTTAACCCCTTACTGTCTAACCTCCTTCTCTCCACCACCCATTGCCAATATTTCTTGGCAATGGAGCCTTCTTAGCGTCAGTTTGTGATATTTTTATCCTGAAAAGAAAAAAAAATATATATATTTTGTTTTGTCTGTGTGAGTAGTATAAGCTTATTGTACTACCATTGCTTTTAGATACAATGTCAAGGAACTTGCATTTGAACTCCTGTTCTAATTGTCATATGTACAAATGTATAATTATGTAATCTTCCATGGAGCTTTTCTCCCCAGGTGTCTGCTGAAAACGGGCCTCTGACCCAGTTGGACACCACCTGGTTATCAGATGTAAATAAATAAGTTTCAAAGTAGGTCAGGTAAAGTGGCAATACTGACAGAATGCAGTCCGACATGTTATATCACATTTGGGACAGTTAGAACGCTTATTCCTTTTCAGAATGAGGATAGTAAACATTACCAAATTGCAGTTCTGCTCTTCATTATCTGTATGAGTTTTAAAAACTGCTTTGAAAGTCACTGACTACCACAGGACTCCTCTAGAGCAGTATTATGAATTTTTCTTTCATGTAAGAAAAAAGTTGAAGTGTAGTTAGAAAAGCCCAGAAGAATAGACATAACAGAAGAATATCAGGCTGTACATAATGGGTGTTCTGCATATAACCACACCTAAGCCTAAGAGTTTGGGCAAAGTAAGAATTATGTGGATACGGCAGCTGCCAGTAGAACTGTTTAATGGAAAGGCACCTGACACCTGTAGTTGCTAATATAACAAAATGAATATGTAAGCAAGGTAGATGCCAGGTCTGGTTAGCACCAACTGGAACTTTGTCCTAACAGTAGAAGCAGCAGAACTTTCTCCATCGACATATAGCCTTAACAAGCTATAAAAGACTGAAATTCAGAGTAATTTCTGCTGCCGAAATCATTCATCATGGAATAAAACAAGTAGTGAGATAGCACTATACTAGTTAGAAATGAAAGTAAAAATTATGAAGCTCTGAAAAAATGTAATAGAAAGATTAAAAGAAAATGGACAAAAAGCGAGTATGAGAAAAATTAAAATGAGGTCTATTCGGTTTACATTTTCCAAAACTGGCATGCCACCTGACCTCACAAATGTAGAAGCAGTACACAATATAACATCATAACTAGTATAAAAAAGTCCAAGAGTCTTCTAGAAGCCAGTTATAGGTATAGGATTTAAAAGTTTAGTATAACTTCAGGCCCCTAAGAGAGCTGATGGAAAAAGATGTCCTATTCATTTGAGAAGGAAAACAACAGGAAGCATTAGAAATGCAGAAGAATGGGGTTGAACCGGGAAACAACTGCCTTATTTTGACTAAACAGTTCTATATTATTAGAAATTGATGCAAGCTGTGTAGGACTTGGTGCACTTTTAAACTGCTAAAAGTTTTCCACTGTAATCACTTATAGGTCATGCCCTGAGTTAAAGCAAAAGGTTCAAAACACCCACCTGCATAATGTCGACTGGACAGTGCTGTATAACCATACAGAACCATAACACTGCCCTAGCGATAGATTAAGCCTTATACATGAACCTGTTTCAGCTTCAATGAAAAGGGGGCTACGAGGTCAAAAATTCCCCTGGCTATCTTGACATGAAATAGCTGCTCAAATCCAGAGATAAGGCCTGGTGGGAGTGGCAAAGAAAATCCCACTAATCAGTGAGTTCATAACACACACTTACAGCTCAGAAACAAAGCTACCAACACTGTCAATGCCTCTTATCTTACAAAGAAAACAGGATGTACTCTCAACTAGCCTAAAGAATTTTTGGAATGAACTGAAACTTGTGACTGGTAACATTACTGATTCACCATAGCCATCTGTTGCACATAGTCAAAATTCTGGCAACAGCTGCAGTCACTTCCTAACTGAAACTACTCAGGACATTATCAAAAACTTCAGCTCCACTCCAACCCCTTCCATAATCTGGAGCACACACCAATATTCACAAACTCCATGTTCACAGATATATACTCTCTCTCTCTCAAAGTTCTACCTTCTATTTCAGAAAGCTATGCAAACAAGAAATTGCATAACTTGTATAATGTTTTCTCTCTAATTTCTCAAAAACATTTTTCAGGTTGGGATTGTCTGTATATACAAAATCTTGATGGTCACCTAATAACACTTACAGATCAAAATTAATGGTGAATCAGTATTACTACCTGCCCTACAATGGGGTTAGGACAGGCTCGGGGGAGGATACCCCCCATTGTAGAAGGTAGTAACAGTCCACAAAAAAACACAAAAACTTGACAGGCCAAAAAAGATAGGGTGGACTGTTGAGGATAAGAAAGAAATTGTATATTGCTAGTATTATGTAAAAAGCCCAGAATTTCCAGATAGAAGATATTCAAAAAGATTAATAAAGAAATTGGAGGAAAGAATAATACTTGTACAAGTAAAATTGTCAAAAGCTTTGAATGCAAATTTGTGTTCATTAATGCAACTGATTCATGAAAATACTTATGCAGACCTTGGGCCATGTGGAAAAAGGAGGCTATTGAGGAAGTACAAAAAAAAATCGAGATATTTTTGAAAGGTATGAGAAAAAAAAAAGAAACATGGACAATGGAAAAAAAGAGAGATCTGATATGGTGTAATATTTATGCAAAGGAGAAAATCAGACTAATCAGTACAAAAAAGCAGCTCCAATGATATTTGAGGAGAAATACAGGCAAAGCCACCTAGATATGAAAAATATCACAATACAAAAAATAAGATCAGAAAGGGGGAAAGTAGACTAGAAGATTAGTAAAGTAGAAAAACAGAAGCTGAAGTTATGGAATACCTGTGAAGTGAAGAATTTAGTGTAGAAAGTCTAACACAGGTTATGTCACAACATGAAGGCAAAACAAGTCCCCGTAGTAAGCAGAAACAGGTGGAGTGGAGCACATCTGAAGAAGAAATATGGACATGGGAAAGAAAAAAGAGATTTAATATGGTGCAATATATATGCAAAGGAGAAAGTAAAACTAATCAATACAAAAAAGCAACACCAAAGATATTTGAAGATAAATACAGGCAAAGTGATCTGGATATGGAAGATTTTACAAAAAAAAATAATGTGCTCTTAGTTTAGAAGAAAAAGATCTTACTTGATTTAATAGAGATGGATAGACATATTAAGTTCAATGAAAGAAACGACCCAAAATGTTAGAAGTCTGATAAAACAAATGAGCACTGTTGTTGTTGTCTTTTGTTTTTTCCCGGTTAGGGGTCGCCACAGCGGAACTCCGGTCCGCTAATGATTGGCAGTAGATTTTCACAAATGCTGAGGTGCCAGCTCGATGTTCAACCTTCAACGAAGGCACGCCCATTTACGCATGTCTTTCGAACGCCCACCAAACTGTGGGGAGGACATGCAGATTCCACACAGAAGGCACTCCCCGCACTCCAGCCGAAAATCGAACGGAAGAACCTCTTGCTGTGAGGTAACAACGCTACCGCTGCACCACCGTGTAATCAAAATTATTAACACAAATTCATGTGATATAACAAAAGCAAATAGGATATATTACTGTGCAGCTAAATTAATAACCGATAAAGTCTTATACAGTGCCATAAGGGAAAGGAAGGGAAGAAATCAAATACCATCATGAAAGTATTGACTAGAGAAAACTATAAAGCAAGCAAGACCAGAAAGTGCCACTGTTAGAAGAGCATAGAAGTGGGAAACATATCAACAATAATACTTAGAAAGATAGATGTGATAAAAGCAATACACAGTATTAGAACAAACCAGGACCTATTGTATGCTATTGCAAATAAACTAAAGATATCAACACTTGCAGGAAAACTTAAAGAATATATAGATAAATATGAAGGAAAAGTACAAAACAAGTAATTCATTGATGTTCCAAAAAGATTTATAGAAAAATGGGAAATAAAGCAAAAGGAATTGATACACTGCCAAAAAAGAAGAAACAGACACATTTTGGAGCAACATCTGTGAAGACCCTGTGAAACATAACAAAGATGCTAAATGGATAGTAGTAG
This sequence comes from Protopterus annectens, assembly GCF_019279795.1. NCBI lineage: Eukaryota > Metazoa > Chordata > Ceratodontiformes > Protopteridae > Protopterus > Protopterus annectens. The sequence goes on along the minus strand of NC_056747.1, from coordinate 313,193,065 downwards.
TAGTAAAAGAAACAGTAAGAAGTTGGATGAAGAAGGATGAAATAACTGCCAGAGAAATTGAAAAAAAAATTAAGAAAAGCTCATAAATGGAAAACCCCTGTTCCAGATGCAGTACCTTACTTCTGGCTAAAAGTATTAACATATTTACACAAATATTTAGCCCTGAGTAAGAACTACTTATATATGGGCCCAGAACAGCCACCAACCTGGTTAACAACAGGAAAAAACAACACTTCTCATTAAGAGTGAACCTGCAAACTGTCTTAAAAATTATAGACCAATAACTTTCCTTCCAACTATGTATAAATTGTATACTGGAATTGATTTTAACAGAGTTTATAGTCATGCAGAAGAAAAGTCAATCCTGGCATTAGAATAAAGGGGTAATAAAAACAAGTCCTAAAGAACAAATGATTATTTGTTGTTAAAGTCATAATGGAAAATTTTAAAAAGGGGAACAATCTAAGTCTAGCATGGATAGATTACTAAAAAGCATGTGACAGCATCCCACATTTATGAATAAAAGAGTGTGTATGGCTGTATAAGATAAATCCTACATTGATTAGTTAACATTACAATGACCTTGTAACAGTAGCAAACCACTTTGCAACTAAGTAGTGCTAAAGGACAAATTATTATCCCGGGGATAAAAATTCAAAGGGGGTTCTTCCAGGGTAAATATTTGTCACCTATGCTCTTTTGTCTTGCCCATAACACATTAAGCTGTCTACTTAACGTCATGTTTACAACTTGGCTTCCAGACAACAATAGAGTGTAAAGACTTCTCTTCTTTTTGTGGATGATTTAAAACTGTATAGTTCATTAGATGAGGAGCTGAAAGCACAACTGGAAGTGGTCAAAACTTTCTCTCAGATGATATAAGAATGTAATTTGATCTTGATAAATGTGCAAAAACATTTAAAGCAGGAAAGCTGCCTCATCAAGAAAATGTCAGTCTGGGACAGGAATATGATATAAAGGAAATCGTGCAAGAGAGAGTGTATAAATATTTGGGAATTGTTGAAGGATTGACAATAAAACATGAAAACATATGAACAAAACTCAGTAAGGAATATTTTTGAAGACTAAAATTAATACTGAAAACAGCCCTGACATTTAGGAACAAAGTCCTAGCTATAAACCAATTTGCTCTTCTTGTTCTAACTTACAGTTTTGGGGTGATTGACTTGCCCGAAAACTTATTGGATAATTTGGATAGGAAAACAAGAAAATGCTTCACATTTATCAATGATGTATAAAAATCAGTGTATACCAAAATTATATATTCTTCATTCTGATGGAGGTATGGGCCTCCTTTAAATTGATCTGCAGTTGTAGGATTCCATACATATCTGCTGAAATCACCAGATCCAAACATAGTGAAAGTTTTGAAACATGAAGAAAAATTTAAGGCAACTTCCCTGCCTAGTTTAGCAAAAGCATATCGGGGCCAAGTGGGAATGGAAACCAAACCAGAAGTAGACAAAAATCAGGCAGCAACTGAATTTGGCAAAAAAAAAAAAAAATACAAAACAAAAGAAAGAATACAAGGAAAAGGATCAGATGAAAAGGCAAGAAATGGAGTACAGACATAACTATAGTTGCAAGTACAGAAAACTCGTGGAGCAGCCTCATGTTGTTCAGGATCTGATGCAAGAATGATTAAGGAGAGGTGAGTTTAAACCAAAAGATGAAAGGTTAATATTAGTGGTCCAGGACAGTGGACTTACATACACATTAGTTTACAAAGTCCATTGAACATGCAGGTGAAACAGACAAATGCAGGTTCTGTAAAATAGAACTGGAAACAGTTGCATATCTTGTTGCTGGGTGTGATATACTAATGGTAGAGGGCCTGTATACTGAAAGGCATAATAATGTGGCAAGACTGTTGCATTAGGGATTCTGCAAACACTACAATACTGAAGTAGCTGAGAAGCATTGGAAACATGAGCCACTAAGCATTATAGAGAATGATGAAGTTTATATCACATGGGATTTACCCATTATCGACACTTCAAAAAATAGACCCAAAAAACAGATATAGAAGTCCATGAAAAGAAGACATATACGTCATGATATAATGAAAAAAGTATGCTAATTATGCTTTATATAGACATATGGTACAGTGTTCAGGTTTTGTGAAGTTTAAATTTGTTTTTTTTTTTTTTTTAGAATTTTAAGAGATATGAGGGAAGGATAAGTGAGAGTCAATGGAGGAATATAAAGAAATTGTATGGCAATTAAGACTTGATACTGCAACAGCACCAGGTTTAAATGATTCCTTGTTAATATTACTGGTATTAAAACTTCGTGCTGCCAGGTTTTAATACTATTTATTCAACACTTCATTCTACAATATTATTTGATTATATGATTGTAATTTGTATATTGAATTTGGGGTTCAGTGAATATGGGTAGAAGTATGTGCTAGAACATAAACTGTTATTTCCGTTTTTACCATTCATACTTGGTTTCATGTTGTTTTTATTGTTTGTATGCCTTTATGAATTCATGTTGGTATTTGATTGGATGTTTTAAGCCCATGTGACATGTTACTTTAATGTGTTCTGGGTAGATGGTTATTAGCTCTGATGAAGTCCGTTGCATAAGGGAAAGATGAAAGTGCTTAACTTTTTATTATATTGAAATAAAGTTTGATAAATTTTCAGTATGATTTCCTGGCATGCTTTTACTGCTCTGGTGGTAATAAGCAACATTTAATTTGGTTCTTAGTTTGTTTGACGCTGCTGTTTCTGCTTTTTGGATTTGTTTGATATGCACTCTATTCCATTGCCCTAGAAATCTAATCCAAAACAATGCAAAGATTACAGACCAATAAGTAAACTGTGTCTCCTCATAAAAATCTTTGAAAAGCTAATCTGTAAGCAAATCTTTGAACACATAAACAAATAGAGCCTTCTTTGTGCCCAGCAACATGGTTTCAGACATGGTTTCATTAATATTACCACAGACACCATCTTCAACAACATTAACTAACCAAAATTAATATAGTCTATTCAGAGATCCGAATAGAGCATTTGAAACAGTAACTCACAATCTGCTCCCCTAGAGTTAACTTTGGATTCACAAAAATAAGGTAGTTTAAAAGTTATCTACAGAACAGAACTTTGCAACTGTACTTTGGAACTAGCTTTTCTAATCCAGGTACCACTAAAACAGCGGTCCCTCAAGGCTCTGTTCTTTCCCTTTTCATTAATGACCTCTCTCACCTCAGTATAGTTATATACACTGATGACCTTCTTAGTTGAGTCCAGTAAGCACAGCACCTCTCTTCAGCAAAATCTATAGACAGGTTTCTCTAACCTATGTCACTGGGCACATAATAATAGAGTAATAATGAATGCTCTCAAATCCAATCTCATGATCTTTGGGACCCCCCAGAAAATACAAAAAAATATGTATCAATTAGTATTTCAAACCTATAAGAAAACCTTCTACCCTTAGCACAGAATAAAAATGTATTGGAATAACTTTAAACCTTACATTCTTCTTAACAATGTATACTTATAATATTAATAAAACCATTCACCAGCTAAACTTATGCTGTAAAATGTCACACCTCCTTAATCTCTCAGCATGTAGAGTTGTAGCAAGACGCATCCTCATCCTTAGAACTGAATATAGACTCCTGCTAATAACTTGCTACTTTAATGCAAACACACAAATATACAAATGACTGTAAACAAAATTTGTAGATCTGTCCTGCCTGCAGACCTGAAAAATCCCTGCCAATCTCTTCAGTGAAAGAGTAATACCACTGTTTACTTCACAGATCTATAAAATACTAAATGTGGAACATTGCCTGAACTAAAAATCAAAATTGCTGAGTAGACCACAAAACTATGCATTAAGGGATGATCAGGAAGAATTCCTAAACACACATAAGACCACTGTTCAGTGCATTCACAAGAAAAAGGGCACTATCTAAGCTGGGTCAGCCACTTGGAATTACCTCCCACCATAGATAAGAATGAAAAATACCCTGGAAGTATCCAAAATAAACTAAAGGAACATTTATTGAAGGGAAGTAAATGCTCATGCTACAAGACAACTGCTAGAGCCAGATTCGATAAAGTCTACACTGTGTACACTATATGTATTCCAGAATATCCCTACCACATTTTATGTGGTTTCTAGTCACTCAGAAAGATTGCACTAAGTATACATGTAGTTTACACTTTGTGGTAACCTTTATGAATCCCTGTCTATATTGAAAGCTGCAAGAAAATCAGTAGGAACACTATAATTAGAAGGAAGAAGCGAGTTATGCCTGTGTTGTCCATTCACTTAGAATGGTGTACACTTAGTGTAGGTGTTATTGAATCTCAGGGCTAGTCATAGCAACTCATGCTCTAATCATACATGTTACCTGTACTGCCTCAAACTATTAGCCTAAGTGAATGACATTAAAACTAATATGTATCAATGGTTAATATTGTATGCATGTCTAAACAAATTGCACTGTTTGTACTTTATTAACTACTTCATTTTTGTCTTAATGTCCACTGTGTATAGTTGTGTCCCTGGTCATGGCTAAAAAGAATCTGTTAACTACTCCACTTACCTGGGAATCAAAATGAAATACATAAATAAACCAGATGCAAAATGTGCATCTGTCTTTTACGTTGAAGACAGCTACAGACACTGAAAAGGGAGCTCTCTCCATTTTTCTGGGCACATGAACATTTAATACATGTTTGCTAAGGACTTTATACTGATCAGAGACCACAAGCCATTAGGAGCTATTTTCAATAACCTCAAATCAAAATCTCACCTTAGCATTGTAATATGGTCCTTAAACACCAGCCATTCTATATTACAGAAGGATAGGACAGCATTTGTATTTCTGGAGTTCCTTTGTTATTAATCTGGTAATACTGAAAATACATGTGTTTATTTTCAGAAACGGTTGCCTCTCCTTTTCACTTGTCAGATTGTTCTGTAGTTTCTGCATCTGGATCTTTAGTCTTTTGTGTACCAGATGACACTTTTATAGTGTTATTTTATTTTCTGGAAAGCAGTGCCCTTTTCTGTTGGACTATCAATTCTTAATTGTAAATGTTCTAGGAAGAGAAAAGATATATTCAGCAATCACGCTTACAATCATCTGCATGTGTTTCTTCTTTTATTGTCAGACTTAATGGTCCTTGGCTTTTATGTAGTTTTTACTGAACGGTTTATCTGTGTGACCTTTTACCCTTTTGTTTGGAAAATGCTATTAGCCAAGAGCTGTTTGTTTTTTCTCTTTAATTATTTTAAGAAATTATAACCCTAACAACATTCTTAGTGCTAAATACAGTTCTGTCCATTGGTTTATTTTTTATATTAAATTCTATTAACCAGGAGCTGTTTTAGAGCCCATTTTCTCTTGTACCGAGGACTAAAATGAAGGACCATCAAGCTAGTCTTACCTCAGTCGCCAGCCTTATAGTACTTTGTATAGGCAGTATAGCAATTGCCTGAAGCTCATAGGCAGTTAATTATTGCTTAGCTTCACACTATTTGTGAGAGGTACAAGTACGTAACTAAAATGGAGGCCACCCTCTCACCATCAAAGACATTCTGTGAGCAACACACATTCCACGCAAACTCACTCTAAATTATACTATGCTGAGGTTGTCAAAAAGTCCTTTCTCAAGCTAATGTGGCTCATTAAGAATAGGACCCAGTGTAAACTAAGCACTGTCACAAATGTCAGTACAGCCACAGTTAACAGTTACCAGGTGGTAGATTATCACAAATTCAGTGCATCAATACACTCAGCAGACAGAAATAGAAATGCACCATTGATTGATGACTGCAGTTAGGTATGACAATTCTACACTCATGGGACTGGATAAAGCTGGGTAACAGTGAGAAGTCTTTTAGGCCCTCAGGGAAGTTAAAATGGGCAATTATGATTCTGACATGATGGAAGTGCATGTGGGTGTAAATGACCTGGTGCACAAAACAAGAGGGATATACATAGACATGTTTGAGCTCTCTGTGCATGTTGCAAATCCAGGAAAGTCCTTGGTATTTAACAAGAATGATGCTGAAGTACAAAAAAAAAGGATAATTGGTTTTAACAACTGCCTAAATAGCTGGTGTCATGGGGATGCTATATGTGTCAACATGGGATGAAATACTTGACAATCAGATTTTGCCAGGGACAGATTGCACTTCTCATTCCAAGGCTTCCCTGGAGTAGTGAAACCCCTTGTTGTCATCATGTGCATTCTTTAGACAAGATCCAGCTAATGAGCCTCTCAATGTAACTAGGAAAACTAATCAAGCACAAGATCACATCGGGATGGCTCTGCTCAATGCTAGGAGTCTAAATAGGATCTGAACTTTGAGGCCCACCTACATTTGGAGTACATTCATCTGTTTGTTGTTACTGAAACCTGGTTTAAATGGTCAGGCAGCATTCCCTCTATACCTGGACTTTGTACATGTTATGCCTTTAGACCTGATGGAGACTGTGGTGGTGCATCCATATTTGTTAAACCTGATGGAGACTGTGGTGGTGTATCCGTATTTGTTAGACCTGATGGAGACTGTGGTGGTGTATCCATATTTGTTAGACCTGATGGAGGCACTGGTGGTGTATCCATATTTGTTAGACCTGATGGAGACTGTGGTGGTGTATCCATATTTGTTAGACCTGATGGAGACTGTGGTGGTGTATCCATATTTGTTAGACCTGATGGAGACTGTGGTAGTATATCCATATTTGTTAGACCTGATGGAGACACTGGTGGTGTATCCATATTTGTTAGACCTGATGGAGACTGTGGTGGTGTATCCATATTTGTTAGATGTGATGGAGACTGTGGTGGCGTAGCCATATTTGTTAGACCTGATAGAGACTGTGGTGGTGTATCCATATTTGTTACACACCCTACTCCCTTGAGGCAGATTCTGAGAGACTGACAAACAGAACTTATTGAGATCCAAATCACAGTAAATATGATCAATTATCAGACCATAGCTTGCTACTGGACACCCCTCTATGTCCTCTAAAAACCATGTTAGATTCCTAAATATTCTGTATAAACTTCTCATAAAGAGAAACTACATCATCATTGGAGAGTTTATTACCTAGTGATTAACTTGAAAACCTATACTTCAAATTTAAAATATCCTTAAACTTTTTAGACCTCATAAACAAGAATTCTCTGGACCAAATTTTCAAAGAATCTACTATTGCACAAGATATCTTTGACCTGTTCCTTAAAATGTTTCATCTGTAATGTACTGTTACCATGTGTGATGGCCCAGTAATCAAGGAGCCTAAATCCTCAACATTAGTACCAGTGGGGGACGTACATTTGGAGGATGCATGTACACACACAGTATTTCCAGATGCAGCTTTCTACATCAAGTGCATCAAGTGCAGTTTCCCTTAAGAGCGCACAGAGACCACAATCGGTCTGGGGCTGGTTTCTCCCTCATTCTCTAGATCACCAATAACACTCCTGACTGGCACAGCTATAGAGTTGAGATCTCAGCTGAGTGGCCAAGACCTCCAACACTCTCTCTGTCCAACCAGTGCTTGGTGTCCCTGCCCAAGTAGCTGACACACACACTCTTGGAGATTTGTTTTACACACACACACACACACACACACACACACACACACACACACACACAGTTACTAGTTATACCCCTTCTGCTCAGACTATAAGGTAGTTTACTGCCTCCAGCCACCTCTTATCAGCTACTTTAAGGCCCATAACAAAGGGTGAGCAAACTTACTATGTAATATTACTATCAATACAAATAGTAATTTGACCAAGAGCAAGGCTATTAGGAATGGCCTACACAGTGTCACCAAATAAATATGCAAGTACTCTCATACCATAAATATGTATTTACACTGATCAGCCACAATGAAAGGTTTAAATATAGTTAATAAATAATAAAAGATCAAGAAAATACTCAGTATATACTTACAGTTACATCAGAGTTCAAAATCGCAAGAAATATTTAAAACAATATTGCAGGGCAGTCACAAATAAATAAAGAAAAACATCTAAGTTAAGCTTTGCTATATACCTGACTGTATCTAAGAGAATTACTGTACCCTAATAACTTTGCAGCAAGCAAGGCAGATGTGGTGGATCTTGATATTGTCAGGTCAAAGACAAAATATGGAATGCTATCACTCTCTCAGACAGTTCTTAAATTAATATCTCAAATATTACTGCTGGGATAGCTTGCAGAATGGCATCATTTCTTGTCATCTGATTCTATCCTGGGTGAAAACCCCCACTGATGCAGCTGGTAGCATTTAGCATCTACCTGTGAAAATACATAGACAAGGGCTTTTCTTAGATCTAAGGAAGATCCTGGAAGTCATAAAACAATAAAACACTTCCAAGACAATGCAAAAAATGTCTAGTTATAGACATTGTTTCCGTTACTGCACTGAAACTGAAAGATAACATCCTTTTATTACATGGCCATAAGGTAATTTAATTTCAACTATTTTTCTGAAATTAACCTCTTGTGTTCCAGTTTCCATTGTAAAAATATATACATCTAAACAGCTACAATAGTGCAGGTACATTTCTGTTCTAATCCAGTAGGGCATGTTGTGGTTACATCTTAAACAGCACTTTATAAAATACCTATTCAGCACACGTCTGTACAAACCATCTTATATGACATACAATTCTAATACAGTTGCAACACAAACATATGAATCATGTTGATATTCACAAATGACATAATTATTTATAAAATTCCAGATAGCTGGGGTGGCAGTATCTTTTTTTCATGACACCATGGTAATACCTTCACCAGTTATGTCCAGTCTCAAGCTGGTAACCTTTTCCATTTAAAATCCTTAAACCCTCAGATGCAAATATCACGGAATTCAAAGACTTCAGATGTACAAACCTTCTAAAATTCTATAATGTGGCCTCCAAATTCACCCATAACTGTACCATCTAAGACGTTGATGGGACATAGACAAATTCTATTGTCTATTGTCACCTAGAGAAATGTGTTAACTTAGCTGACACAACTAGAGCAAAACAAAATGGGAAATCCAACAGCAAAATTGCATTGTGGTCCACAAGCATATATAAACTATTATGACAAAAGGAAAAAAATATATAGTAAAACTCAGGTCCCTGAAATTATAGATAACGTAAAGAAATTATCAATGGAATTGAAAAATGCCATCAGAAAAACAAAGGCATTCCATTATTTCTGACTAGCATCAGAAGCGAAGGACAAGTAAAAATCCTTTTTATGAGTTATATCAGGAAGCTAATGTTCAAAGCTCTTGTAAAATGGAAATACCCACTCAGATCCAGTGGATATTGCCAACATACTAGCAAAAAAATCAATACAAAATTCACCACTGAAACAACTATGCAAACACCAAGTTTCCCAAAAGGTCTCTGAACCCCTCCAAATAAAACGAAAAAAAAAAAAAAAAAAAGTGCATTCTCCATATTTAGTGCTGTTTATTAGGCAGTCAGGTATATTGGCAGGTCCCATCCTGCATGGGACTTGATAATATACCTGGTTGCCTAATAAACAGCACTAAACTTGCACTGGCAGTCCCACTCCTTAATCTAGTCAGCTTGATCTTCGCAATTAGGTTTGTCCCCCAGCTAAGATGCATAGCTATGGTGATACCATTTCACAAGAGATACAATTTCCAAATGTCTGTGTTTCTATCTTGGTAGATTTGGGCATCCTAAGGCAATATAGCAGTTGTCTCATGTTCTCAAACAAGTAATTGATCATTAAAGAAAGGAAAACGGTATGTGAGAGATGTAAATACAGAACTTCCGTGAATGCAAAAATCTCACATACAAACAAGGTTTTCAGGAATAATCACACTACATCCCACAGACATACCATTCAGGACTCACACAGATTGTCTTATACTGAGACACTTAAAAGAAACCCTTCAAAATCTCAAAGACCTCCAAAGGTATCTAATGTCAGCACTGCTCCTCTGTAATCAGTAAAGTACACACCAAAAGCAACACCAAACATCTCACATAAGCCTACACCTAATAGTCCCCTAAATGTAAAGCCCATGCGACAAGCATACACTTTACCTAATAGTCCTGTCATCGGGACCTCCATTGTGTGACACACATGCCCCACTCAGGGTGGACAAGGAGAAGATAACTGTAGCTAGGTTCCATAATGTCAAGCTCATGCTCAAGGTACTACACCCCAGGTATCAATATGATTCTATCATAGTCCATGTGGGTGTAAATGACTTGGGACACATCTCACTTCTGTATATGAAAAGAGACACAATAGATCTCTCAGAATATGTGTCACAGATAGGTATGAACCTTGCATTTAGCAGCATTCTACCTTCAAGGATGATCCCATAGTATGAACATAAAATGACTGATTTCAATAATTAGCTTAGTTTCTGGTTTCAGTCCGGCAGATCCAGTATTTGTCAGCATGGCAGAACATGGTCAAAACACCATGTTTTGTCAGAACATGGGCTAAATTCTTGGCTAGGCTTGTAAGAGCCTCAGGGCCAGTTGCCTAGTAACTCCCTATGATCCTATGTTGCATTGCCAAGGATGGGTTGCACCTGTCCCCTACCAGGCTTTTGAATATTGGTTAAAACTTTCTCCACCACCTTACAGCCTTTTTTAGGCTATATCAAAAAGACAAAACTACCAACACAGTGAAAAAGCCTACAAGCAACCTTAAGGTGTTACTGCTCAGTCCTCAGAGTCTAAACAAAAAACTCCACAATCTTCAAGCCCTCCTCACTCTTAAGAATGGAGACATCTGTGCCTTGACTGAGACTTGGTTTAAAGCTGTAGAAAGTAATCCACACATTCAGACCAACAACAGCACTGACTAGGGCCAAAGGTGGAGGTGTTTCAATCTGTGTTGCAACAAACATACGTCCAGGTTGGTTAAACAGGAGGATACCATGGAGCTCATCCATGTGTAAGTCACCATAGGTAAAGTCCCTCACCATATCATGGTTAGCTACAGATCACCATCTATGCTCCTAGAATCCCATGGCTCTTACCTAAACCTACTAGAGATGCTCACCATCCAACCAGATCCCCTGTTCATGGTTGACTTTAACTACCCCTCTATAGAAATGTACACTGCCTCAAACTCAGAGGCACAACATTTCCTGGACTTTATTAACGCAAACACCCTGGAACAGATAGTGCATGCACCAACCAGAGGGTCAAACATACTGTGTCTTTTACACCTTAGGAGAGCATTGCACCCTGTGTCACATCATCACTAGTGAGGTCAGATCATAAAGCTGTCTCAGATCACAAAGCCGTCTCATTTGAAGTAAAAATCAACCCAGAAAACCCAGCTAAACCAGTACCAATTAGGAATTATTCAAAGGCAAACTGCATCCTACTAAGAATCAGAATCACATTTATTGGCCAATTATATGCGCGTTTCAATGACTGTCCAAGTATGAATTACATAAATGCAGTTATTAAAAACAAGATAAAAAATGTAAATATACATATACGTATACATACAAAATGCAAAGTGCAACTTAGTGCAAGAAATACTGAAATAAACTCTGAAATAAACAAGCATTAACAATAAGTATACAATATTGTGGAATCCTCAGAGGCTTCGGAAAAAGAATACCCAGCATAATAAGCTGAATTTAACCATTTATGAACTTGATGGCCTGTGGGAGAAAAAAATTTTTTTATATTTGCTTGTTTTAGTGAGTATTAATCTGCAACACCTGGGCAATGGTAATAGTTCAAAAAGATGGTGGCCTGGATGTGAATGGTCGGTGATGATTTTCCCTGCCTGTTTCTTGACTCTGGAATAGTACAGGCCCTATAAGGAGGGCAAACTAGCACCAATGATATTTTCAACAGATAGAACTATTCAATGTAACCTATTTTTGTCATGTTTAGACACAGATCCAAACCACACTGTTATGGATGAGCTAAGAACAGACTTAATGACTGCTGTATAGAACTGAGTCAGCAACTCCTGTGGGAGGTTGAACTTCCTCAGCTGTCATAGAAAGTATATTTGCTTTTGTGCCTTTTTTATGATGGACCCTACATTGGTCTCCCACTTCAAGTCCCCCAGAGATTATAGATCCCAAAAACTTGAAGGTTTTCACAACTAACACAGCAGTATTAAATATATAGAGGGGGGTAATATTGTAGTATCACTCCTGAAGTCCACTGTCATCTCCACAGTTTTAAGAGTGTTCAGCTCCAGATTACTCTGACTACACCAAAGGGCCAGCTGCTCAACCTCATGTCTGTATGCAGAATCATCACCATTCCTGATGAGCCCAATAATGGTTATATTAGTGCGTATTTAATAAGTTTGACAGAGGGGTCCTTAGGGGTGCAGTCATTAGTGTAGAGGGAGAATAGCAGTGGGGAGAGCAGACATCCCTGGGGGGCACCCATATTGATTGTGCAATAGCTAGATGTAAATTTCCTGTTTCAATAGCTAGATGTAAATTTCCTGTTTCAACTGCTGTTTTCTATTGATCAGAAAATTGGTGAGCCATTGACAGGTGGAAGCAGGAACATAAAACTGGGAGAGTTTCAAGTGAAAAAGTTCCAGAATTACTGTAATAAATGCAGAGCTGAAATCCACAAACAGAATCCTTGCATATGTCCCCGAGTTGTCAAGATGTTGCAAGATATAGTACAGTCCTATATTAACTGCATCATCCACTGACCGGTTCTCTCGATAAGCAAACTGAAGGGGATACAACAAGGGAACCTGTAATATCCTTCAGGTGAGCTAACACCAGCCTCTCAAAAGTCTTCATGACCACTGATGTCAAAGCAACAGGCCTGTAGTCATTTAGTCCTGTTATAGTGGATATTTTAGGGACCAGAATGATTGTGGCTTTTTTGAAACATAAGGGAACTTCACACAGCTCTAATGATTTAATAAAAATCTGAGTAAAAACTGGAGCCAGTTGATCAGCACAGGTTTTTAAACAAAAGGGTGAAACCCCACCTGGACCTGTTACATTGTTAATGTGCTGTCTTTTAAAAAAATGACACACATCCTCTTTAGAGATAATTAATGCAGGTTGAATATGAGAATGGCAGAAAAGAAAGTCTTATAAGTCAGAACACTGAGAGAGCTGGCGACAGTGTCATTTGTAGCCAAAGGTTTATCAAACCTGCATTAAAAATCATTGAAGTCATTAGCCAGCTGGTAATTAGCTGCAGTGTAGGGGGTGGTTTCCTGTAGTGTGTAATGTTTTCTAGACCTTTCCTCACTAATACAAGATCATTAGCTAAAACTTTTTATTTTTCAGCTTTTCTGTGTAGTTTCTTTTAGCCACTTTGATTTTTCTTTTTTTTTTTTGTCAGTGTGTTCCTTGCCTGTCTAAAAAGTGTTCTATCCCCTCTTCTATAGGCATCTTCCTTGGCTTAACAAAGCTGCTTAAGTTTAACAGAAAACTACAGTATGCTGTTGTTAAATTTTAATCAGGTCTTAGTGGAGAGAGACATATCTTCACAGAAGCTAACATAAGAAGTTACTGTGTCTGCTAGTTCATGCAAGTTAGCAGCAGAATCTTTAAAAACACCCCAGTCTGTACAATCAAAGCAGGCTTGCAGCTTCAGCTTTGCCTCAGTAGTCCACCTTCTCTGAGTATTGGTCACGGGTTTAGCAGATTTTAACTTGCTTTTACAGGTAGGAAGCAAATTAATCAAACAGTGGTCAGAAAGGCCCAATGCTGCATGGGGGAACAGTATGATAAGAATGTTTTAACACTGTATAACAATGATCCAGTGTGTTCCTCTCTCTGGTAGGGCACACTATAGGCTGTGTAAGTTTAGGAAGTCTATGGCTGAGATTTGCTGGCTTTGTTGTACTCTGCTGACCCACCAGATGTGCAGTAGCAAGCGCTGCCCACACCCCACCCTACACCCAGCATCAGGTTGACGTCACACTTTAGTCATGGATAAAGAATGTCATGTGTTTCTTGGCTGCATGAATATTCATCTGAACAAGGCATGTTTACCAAGTCGTATGTGATATGTAACCAAGTAAATGGAGGCAAGTGACGAAAACAAAACCTCAGCAAAACAAGTAACACTTGTGGAGGAAATAAGGCTCTATAAAACCTATTCACCAACGTTTAATCCACAAAGTCTGATACAGAACAACACCAGGAACGAACCACAGAACAAAAGCACATTAACGCTGAATATCCACACAACTTCCTCAGATATGACTGAATAACATCAATGTGTTGCAGACACCTTTAAATACACTTACTAATGACCATAATTAATTAATAAATTAAGAAATCATTTCATAATTAATTAATTGTGTACACTCCATCAGAAACCATATTAAAATCTGAGTCAGTTCATAACACACAAAATCTACATTAAAAGATGTTAAAAACATACATTAAATTACACTTTGCTTCTAATAAATACTTATAAATAATTCTTCTAAAAATCTTTATATAAAAATAACATATTTAATTCATTGATCTAGTGTAAAACACACTTATATCCCGTATTTATACATTACTTTAACAAAAAGCGCCATCTACTGATAAAAAAGGAGACAAAATTCATCTTTAACTATTCAGCCGCTCTCATTTTAATACAGGGCAATGGATATAGTATCATTCAACTCGGGTGTTTTATTGGCCTCTAAATATAATTGCCATAAAAGTTCCTTATACTCAATAGAGGTTTCCCATGGTCCACCTCTTATATCTCTATTTACTACTTCCAATACAAAAAAGTGAAAGAGGCTTGCTCACAGTTCACTTTATGTCTATATAGGGCATTATTAATGCACTTAATCTTAATGTCATAATAGTGCTCATATATTCTATTTCTTAGTTTTCTCTCTGATTTCCCTATATAGAATGCATCACAAATTTTGCAGAAAGCTAAGTATATAATCCCACTTGTCTGGCAATTTGCATATTGTTTACTTTGAATCAACATATCCCTGCTCTTAATATATAAAGTATCTTTGGGAAATACAAAACCACATTGGTTACATCTTCCGCATTTGTATGTCCCTACTCTCCCCTCTTTAGGTTTGTTCTTCTGATATTTACTTTCAAAAAAGCTTTTAAGGCTTTTACCTTTTCTATAGGTGCACTTCAGAGGGGAAGAAAACAGGCACTCCAAGTCAGAAGTTTCCCCAAATTTAGTCCATTCACTTTCTATCATTTTTCTGATTTTCAAACTAAAATCCATTACAAAATTATTCTTACCCTCACATTTCTCATTTTTCACAGCTTGCTCTTGCCAATTCATTACACCTAGAATGGGCTTAAATTTACTGTTTCTTCCCATTGTTACCTCCTCTTCTACTTCTTCAATTAATTTGTGGTGGTAACCTCTTGCCAAGAACATTCCCCTTAATTTCTCACATTCATCCCAAAAATCAATGTCTCTTGTTACAAATTTTCCTTTAATAATACCCTTCTTTTGGTGATGAGGGTGTGCACTATTGTAGGCAAGATATGAATTCGAGTAACTCTCTTTTCTATACTTGTACGAAACCAGCACAGCAGGAAACGGAACGGAACCAGCGTTTTTTTGAGCAATCCAAATTTATTGAAGTAAAACAAGTAAACCACAAAATGATAGATATTCTATTCTTCACTGGAAAACAACGTAAACACAGTAGTATAATCCAATAAGTCAAGCGCTTTCGCCCGGGCTCTCCCGGGCTTTTTCAAGATACTTTTGCTCTGCAACCTGTGTCCTTATATACCACCTGGTTGCTTAGTTAATTATCTAAGTGTTTCAATTAGGACTTTTTAAGGAATTCCTGTAGTTAAAGTTGTATTCCTTTTGTAAAATAAATTATGTTAAAATTCTTAAAATGTTTTTTAAAAGTTAGAGAATTGATAGATGTTGCCATTATTTTGCAACATGTTTTACATTCTTTAACCCATTCTCTCTATTGTGAAATGTTTTACTTATAGTAAGGTTACTGTTTCTGTGATGAACTAAAATAGTTTTTTTACATTGTATTGGGCTCCTTTGTTTAAATAAGCAGCAGCAAGCGTTATCAAGGGTTTATCATGAATAGTATTTACCATCTTTTAACATTGGGTCAATTTTATTACCCTAGTGTGTTCGCATTTTATGGAAATGTACTACTTTTTATTCTTTGTTTAAAATTATTCGTTTTTATCTAATTATAAAATATTTGATTTTATATCTACATCAATTTACTATTGACAAATTAAATGAAAGTATAATAAATAACAGGAATTTTAGTGGGGTAAAGCGTGATTATGAACAAGCATTTAAAGAGGTAGATGATCATTGTAACAGAGTAGTTATGAGGAAAATAAAAAAACTGGAAAGAGATCTAGAAGAATATAAAAATGGTACAGCATATTGTTTTAATAAAAAAAGTAGAATTGCCTCAATAAGACCAAATTACCAGGAGGGAGTATCCAACAATGAAATTAATGGGAATGAGAATAATGAATGGATAGAGGTTCCCAGAAGGAGTGAAAGGCTTGCACAAAAAAGTAATTATGGTAACAAGCAGGTTTTTCAGCAAGCACCAGGAAGACAAGTGAATCGAGAAGTGAATCAGCCAATGCAAATGTGGAGCAGATTCAGGAGATAACTACTGACAATTCTGGGGTGATGGGAACAAATGACCTTGAAAACCAAGATAAGAATATCCACACAGCTGCCCATGTATGCACAATAGCAAAACAAGACAACCTCTCCATATACAATTTTACAGAGGTGGAAATTAATGAAACATTTTTTGAACTTTTTAAAAAGGGACTACATTTTGTACCTGACACCTCTATAAATATTACTAACACTATTATTGATTTAAAATTGTTTATGAGGCAATTAAACCTAAGTATTTATTTTGGTAATATGCAAAATAAGCAACAAGGTCTGTGTAGGAAAAGCACATTTAACCCCCCTCTACACTCTTCACTGAAGATATATGAGGAATTAGTAGAGAATGAATTTAGAAAATTAAACAGAGAAAGTAAACACAAAGAATCTAATAATTTTCCAGATGAATACAATAGGCTATTAACATTTTTGAAAAGAGAGAATAAGAGTGATGAAAACTGATAAAGGGGGTGGGGTAGTGCTTATGTACCAACAAGTATATGAAACATTTATTCACAACATGTTGCATGACACAGAACAATATACACAAATCTCCATAAACGAAAGAAACATAGCCTACAGTAAAATTAAGTACTACCTAGAAGATCACCTTCTGCAAGGAGCAATAAACGAACAGCTCTTTAATTACCTACTAGTACAAAAACCACTAACTCCTATTATTTTTGGAATACCAAAAGTTCATAAGGGCCTACAACCTTTAAAATTTAGGCCGATAGTAGCAGGAGCTAAAGGCATCACGGAACCCTTAGGAAAATACATCGACAATATGACTAAGAAATGCATAACATCATTAGAATGTATCTGCAAAGACTCATGGGAATTTTTAAAAGGAATAAAAAATGAGTTTTTTGCAGAAACCCAATTTATGGTTACCATTGATATTGTTGACTTATTTCCAAGTATCCCACATGAAATAGGACTTGAATGGTTTAATGAAATGTTAGTCAAGCTTACGAACTTTAATGGCGACACCATTAAGTTAAAAGTGGAGTTTATGGGTATCATTTTAAACAACAATTTTTAATTTTTAATGGAGAACTTTTAAACAAAACAAGGGTGTAGCCATGGGAACACGCATCAGCATATGCAAATCTTGTCTTGCACCATTGGGAACTGGAATTTATTTTTGTACCAAATTGGGTCCAATATATTGTCCACTACAAAAGATTTTATATGCATTTTATGGAAAGGTACTTACTATGATTTTATTAATTTTATAGATTACATCAATGAATCTATGAATTTTTTAAAATTCACTTATGAAATTAATTCTAACCAATTACACTATTTAGACATTAACTTAATGAAAAACAATGAAACCAATAACTTTGAATCTAGTGTCTATAGAAAGAGTACTTACTCCAACATGTTTTTACATTTTGACAGCAGTCACCCATACTTTCAAAAAAAGAGTATTCTCAAAGGCCAATTAATTAGGGCATCAAGAATTTGTAGTACAGACCATCTATTTCAAGCAGAAATAGAATATTTAAAGACCCTTTTCCTAGAGAAAAAATACCCTTTAAGTTTGATTAATGCTGTAATAAATGAGATTTCAATAAAAAGGAATGAAAAATATGCCCCACTCTTAAATACTGAAATAACGAACAACACAAAAAGAATTGAAAACAAAGAAGAATATAAAAATCAAGCATTTGCATACACTTTCAGCAGTGATAACAAAGAAATAGAAGCCATTATTTCAAAATACTGGCCAATATTATCAAACAATTCGGAAATTAATAAGATGATTCCAACATTACCAAAATTTATAAGGAAGAAGAATAATAACCTTAAAAATCTGTTCGAAAAAGAAATAGGTAACAACTCAAATAATACAAAATCAATGAGGGGTACCTACAAATGTGGGGCTTGTAATCAATGTACTTTTATGCTGAATGATACAGGTTTATACTTAAAGTCAAGAAAGATAGGGCTATATTCACTAGGACATTACAATTGTAATCATAATATACCTAGGAATATGTCAGCATTGTTTATCTTTCTAAAAAGAAGAGTTTATGAACATTCCTACGAAATTAAAACAAAGAAAGAAACAAATGCATTCTTTAAACACTCTTTAATATGTAAACAAATGAATTTAAAATTCTTAGTACTTGAGCAGGTAAAAAGTGATATTAGAGGAAACATCCCTGGAATACAGGGAACTAGTTTGGCAAATTAAGCTGAATGCTGCAAAAGCACCAGGGATGAATGAACAGGTCAGCATAAGTAGTGTATTAAAACAGAGAAGGGCAAAACTATAATAGAACAATGTTAATGTAAAAACACTTAGGCACTAGAAACATAGGTTTTAAATGGTTTTATGATTTTAAATTTTGGACTTTTTTACTTATTTATATAAAACAAAGTGTAGTATATGTAACTTATAATTATTTATTAATTATTTAATATTTATTTACCACCACATGAAGTAAATTAAATAAATAAACATTTATTTAAATATTTATTAAATATTTATCAAATAGACAAATAAATATTTATTATTTATCAGGTTACTATTTATTATTTATTTAATATTTTAACAATTAAAATTTTAAATTATTTTAGATATATATCAAAAGTAAAAAATTAAAACTACAAAATAGGCATATATAACTTCATAGGGTTATATATTGGTATGCATAACAATTATAGTAAATTGATGTAGATATAAAATCAAATATTTTATAATTAGATAAAAACGAATAATTTTAAACAAAGAATAAAAAGTAGTACATTTCCATAAAATGCGAACACACTAGGGTAATAAAATTGACCCAATGTTAAAAGATGGTAAATACTATTCATGATAAACCCTTGATAACGCTTGCTGCTGCTTATTTAAACAAAGGAGCCCAATACAATGTAAAAAAACTATTTTAGTTCATCACAGAAACAGTAACCTTACTATAAGTAAAACATTTCACAATAGAGAGAATGGGTTAAAGAATGTAAAACATGTTGCAAAATAATGGCAACATCTATCAATTCTCTAACTTTTAAAAAACATTTTAAGAATTTTAACATAATTTATTTTACAAAAGGAATACAACTTTAACTACAGGAATTCCTTAAAAAGTCCTAATTGAAACACTTAGATAATTAACTAAGCAACCAGGTGGTATACAAGGACACAGGTTGCAGAGCAAAAGTATCTTGAAAAAGCCCGGGAGAGCCCGGGCGAAAGCGCTTGACTTATTAGATTATACTACTGTGTTTACGTTGTTTTCCAGTGAAGAATAGAATTTTACACTTGTTGGTATTAACTTCATCTATCATTTTGTGGTTTACTTGTTTTACTTCAATAAATTTGGATTGCTCAAAACTGCTGTGCTGGTTTCGTACAAACCTGGAGGTTGTCCTGCATTGTTCTTGGTCGCTTATTAGTCTCTTTTCTATACACTTTAGAGAAAAAATTATCATCTCCTTTACCTATAAAAATATCCAAATATTTTAAGTTAACTTTATCCTTCACATAAGTAAATTTCAAGAAGTTAGTTGAATGGGTTATATGCTCAAGGAAAGCAGCAAAATCATCATCTGTCCCTACCCATAGGAAACACATATCATCCAGGAAGTGTTTATATAGCTTCCAACACTTTTTAAAAGGGGAGTTTAGAATATATTTATTTTCCCAAGCTGAAATGATAATATTAGTGTAAATAGGGGCACATCTTGTCCCCCTTGCTACTCCCTTTGTTTGTTTGAAAAATTCCCCTTCATAGTGCAAATAATTGTTACTTAAAACTAACTCCATGAAGGTCAAAATCAGATAAAAATCATTATTACTAAATTTCCCATAACTAATCAGAGCTTCCTCGAACCACTGCAATCCTTCCTCATGTGGGATAGAGGAAAAGAGGTCCACGATGTCTATGGTTATAAAAGTGATATTTCTATCAAACACTTCTTTCTTAAGGTTTTGCAATAAGTCTCAAGAATCTTTAACAATACCTGGCCCTTCCTTTAATACATCTTTAAGTTTTTCATCAAGCCATTTTGCTAACGGTGCAGTGACCGAGCCTTCAGATGCCACTATTGGTCTCATTGGGGGGTTATCTACATTTTTATGAACCTTCGGCACCCCAAAGATTGTAGGCACTCTGGGCTTATCAACCTTTAAAAATTTGAAAGCATTTAAATCAATTGACCCCTCCAGTACTAAATCATTCAAGGCCAGCCAAATATTTTTATTTCCTATATTAATTTCATTTAATGACACTCTTTCATCATTTTCCAAGACCTCCAACATTTTGGATTCATAAAACACCTGATCCATTAAGACCGTCCCTCCACCTTTATCTGGTTTTATAACCCTAATATCTAAATCATTTGTTAGGGTATATAATAAGTCAGTTTCATCCTTAGATAAGTTGGGGACTGTCCAATTCTTAGAAAGTTCTTTCCTAATTTTCTTTTCCATCATTACCTCAAATTTTTCAATTGTGGGCTCAAAGGGGGGTTAAATGTACTTTTTCTTTTAAGGGTATCGTTATTAGGCCCATCAGTTTTTTGTCCTTGGAAAATAAGATCTAAATTTTTCTTCCTTAAGAACAATTTCAAGTCTATAATGACCTTTCTTATGTCTGCTTTTCTCTTAGGAACAAATTTCAACCCTTTAGTAAACAAACTAAAAAAAGTTTCTGTAATATCTAGACCACTATAGTTATAAATACTGTAGCCATTGTATTTCCACACATACCCTTCTTTGCTAATAGTGTCAGAATCACAAGGAATTACCACTCTTGTTGATTCCTGTTCCTGTAGTATGACACCCCCCCCATACTGGTAGTTTTTTTGAGAATTCTTTTGAAAATTTTTTTGGTAATTGTTCCTAATCCTTTCTGACCTTCTTAAAGGAGGGTCTTCCATATAATAATCCCCATTCCTTCCCATCTCAGGGGTTCTCATACCGAGATGTCTAACATCCTCATCCTGGGGGCTTCTTTCATAGCTCTGAAAATGAGTACTTCTCTGGTTTGGATAATGGGACTTATCATTATACTCCTTAACATCCCTTTCCAGTTTCCTACATTTCCTTTCAAAAATATCACGAATACTCTTCTCAATATTTTGCAAGGTATCATAATATTTCCTTTTGTTTTCTTCAAAAGGAAAAATCAAGTCATTTGTAATTGAAATATTTATCTCATCAATCTTCCTGTTTAGGCCTTCCATTTCCCTATCATTTTCTTTAATAATGGCTTTTAGGATATTAAATCCACAATTATCAAAAATATCCAACAATTCAAGATGAAACTCACTTCCAATTTTAACCTTATTCGGGTATTTGCACACCCTTAGCCCCTTTGGGACTATTTTCAAATTCAAACATTCATTTAAATAAACATTCTCTAACTCCAAATTCTTAAGCTTAAATAATAACTCATCAAGTACTTTAATATTATGTTCATACGTTAAATTCACATCATTTGAATTCAGTTTTGGCGCATTACTACCTTTAAAACAATACTTATAATTTAATACTGTCAAAAAGTCTGTTTGTTGTTTTTTACTATTAGAAAGTCTTTCATTGGTAAAATTACCTGCAGTACGATCACAATGCACGGCTTCCTTATAACTTTTTGGGGCAGTCTTTGTATTCCTTGTTCTCACACTCTGGCGTTCTTCATCCCTTCCGCTCGACTGTGGAATCGGCTCATAAACATTGTCAGAGCGAAAAATAGAGGGTAAGTCCAACTCACTATTATTTTGACCACTAACATTTCGTTGATTAGGAGCACAAGCTCCTTGTCCCTCTCACGACCGACCTTGTATCCAGCCGCCTCTCCCCTCTAAAAAGCTCTTCCTGGTTTCCCGGCAAGCCTGACCTATTCATTGGTACTGTTGGGCTTCTTCCAGATAACAACTCAATGAGTTGCGTTAATTGGTCAGTTAATCTGTCCATTTTATCGGCACTGCTCGCTTGTTCCGCCCCTTTTAAAAAGTGTTGAAAGCTATATAAATGCTTCCTGGATGATATGTGTTTCCTATGGGTAGGGACAGATGATGACTTTGCTGCTTTCCTTGAGCATATAACCCATTCAACTAACTTCTTGAAATTTACTTATGTGAAGGATAAAGTTAACTTAAAATATTTGGATATTTTTATAGGTAAAGGAGATGATAATTTTTTCTCTAAAGTGTATAGAAAAGAGAGTTACCCGAATTCATATCTTGCCTACAATAGTGCACACCCTCATCACCAAAAGAAGGGTATTATTAAAGGACAATTTGTAAATGACGTCAAGGGACATTGATTTTTGGGATGAATGTGAGAAATTAAGGGGAATGTCCTTGGCAAGAGGTTACCCCCACAAATTAATTGAAGAAGTAGAAGAGGAGGTAACAATGGGAAGAAACAGTAAATTCAAGCCCATTCTATGTGTAATGAATTGGCAAGAGCAAGCTGTGAAAAATTAGAAATATGAGGGTAAGAATAATTTTGTAATGGATTTTAGTGGCAAAGCCTTGAAAATCAGAAAAATGATAGAAAGTGAATGGACTAAATTTGGGGAAACTTCTGACTTGGAGTGCCTGTTTTCTTCCCCTCTGAAGTGCACCTATAGAAAAGGTAAAAGCCTTAAAAACTTTTTTGAAAGTAAATATCAGAAGAACAAACCTAAAGAGGGGAGAGTAGGGACATACAAATGCGAAAGATGTAACCAATGTGGTTTTGTATTTCCCAAAGATACTTTATATATTAAGAGCAGGGATATGTTGATTCAAAGTAAACAATATGCAAATTGCCAGACAAGTGGGATTATATACTTAGCTTTCTGCAAAATTTGTGATGCATTCTATATAGGGAAATCAGAGAGAAAACTAAGAAATAGAATATATGAGCACTATTAAGATTAAGTGCATTAATAATGCCCTATATAGACATAAAGTGAACTGCGAGCAAGCCTCTTTTACTTTTTTTGTATTGGAAGTAGTAAATAGAGATATAAGAGGTGGACCATGGGAAACCTCTATTGAGTATAAGGAACTTTTATGGCAATTGTATTTAGAGGCCAATAAACCACCCGGGTTGAATGATACCATATCCATTGCCCCTGTATTAAAAATGAGAGCGGCTAAGCTATGAGGAATAGTTAGAGGAATTTTGTCTCCTTTTTTATCAGTAGATGGCACTTTTTGTTAAAGTAATGTATAAATACAGGATATAAGTGTGTTTTACACTAGATCAATGAATTAAATATGTTATTTTTATATAAAGATTTTTAGAAGAATTATTTATAAGTATTTATTAGAAGCAAAGTGTAATTTAATGTATGTTTTTAACATCTTTTAATGTAGATTTTGTGTGCTATGAACTGACTCAGATTTTAATATGGTTTCTGATGGATTGTACACAATTAATTAATTATGAAATGATTTCTTAATTTATTAATTAATTATGGTCATTAGTAAGTGTATTTAAAGGTGTTTGCAACACATTGATGTTATTCAGTCATATCTGAGGAAGTTGTGTAAACGAAAACGCAGTGTGGATATTCAGCATTAATGTGCTTTTGTTCTGGCTTCGTATGTGATATGTACCTTTTTTTTTTAATCATCTTGGCGACTTTTTGTAAAATGGGCAGAAACTGGGTATTTTAAAACCAGTGCTAATAGCTGTGGAATGCTTTATTTCTGTGGGGTGTTGCCTACTTATGTTGTCAGACAGATGGAACGAGATGGAATAGTTCATCATTCATAACAATTGTCGTTTTAGGTTTTCATGTAGGCTGCCCGGCTTCGTTTTACTCTAATTTTTTCAGGGTTTAAGGTAAAAATGGTGGTTTGTAGACTTATGAGCCACTTACATTGCAGGTAATCTCTAAGTTGTTCAGATTATTATGGTGTTCAAGAGTTTGTCCATCATTACCAAAATGTTGGCATAGCCAGAGAGTGACTGAGGGCTTGATTTTATACTTTCAGCAAGCATCTCCTACCATCATAACAATTGCATGACTTGAATGCAGTAAGGAAAAATGACAGCAGGAACTTGGTTTAGCAAGTATTCAGAACTGATGCTGTGGATCGGGTGGTGGTCTTATGTTGGCATTGATGATGTCAACTGGTGTTCTGCGATCCTGTTTGAAAATTAATGATAAGTTACTGTGCAGAGTTTGCACTCCCCAAAGCTGCTTTGAGGCTGTCATTTGTTCTGCAGTGTTAGACAAAACAATTGCTTAAGACTAGCCTTTGATTTTATTGTAGAGTATTTTCCAGGAATCAAGCTTTTGTTCCTTATCCTTACTTTGAAATTTACTACCCGGACCAGTTAATTCTCAAAACTACTTTGCTGCTGTCCAGTATATATGTTGTAAAAAGAACAATTGCTTGCAATTACCTAATAAGCAGTGAATAAATAAGCTATGTGTTTACCAGAGTAGGCAGATGGGACCTTATCTGAAAGATCGCACTTCAGGAGAGCTTCCTTGCCCCTACAGTGCATACATGGTCTGTGTGGAAATGCATATCCAAACACTTGGGAGGTGGGGATATAACCCTTCTGATCTTTCTAACATCAGTGGTAAATTTGCTGCATTGCTGAACCATTTTTCATTACATGCATATCTATGCATACATTTATGCACACACACACACAGACATACGCAACGCACACAAATATTACTTTTTTCCATTTGCTTTTGCAGGGGGGCAAGCCCCCCTGCACCCTGCTACTTCAATATACCAACTCCGAGGTTGCACTACATTGAGGAAGAGGTTAAACAAAGACTACACAATAAAAGATCCTGCTGTCACAGGCAAATCTAACATCAAAGTGTTAATACCTGGTAGCAACCACCTATGGGACACGTCATAAACATGTCTTTACTTCAACAGATTCTGTACATCATGTAAAAGAAAGTGAAAAATGTCAGTTTAGTAAAAAAAACAAACGTACCTTATTTTCCAGCAAAAAAACAAAAAGGCATACAACATTTTACATCCAGGCCACTCTCATACTCTAGCCCGCTTCTTGTACCTAGGTGATTTACTGACAGCCAAAAAATGTGAAAAGTTTTGAGAAACACTCAAAACTCACTTGTTAATCAGCAGTCAATGTATGCATGATGTCACTGGTAAATTTGCCTTGCATGCTAATCATATTTTATTTGCATACTACATCACAGGCATTAGGCTTGTTAATCACTCTGGCCACACCCATTTCTGCACAAAATTACTGGTGTGCAAGTAGAGTAGAACAAAGTCGATTTGACTTATTAAAATCCCCTAGAATAATCAGAAGGGAGTTCAGATAATTCTGCTCCGTGCACATTATCTGATCAGACAATTTTTGTAGTGCCGCACTCACACAGGCTTGAGGTGGAATGTAAACACTAACCAGAATAAATGAAGAGAACTCCCGAGGTGAATAAAATCTACAATTAACAAAAATTGTTTCTAAGTCAGGGCAGCACATTTTACTTAACACAGTGACATCAGTACACCGACCTTCATTGATTTAAAAGCAGATTCCACCTCCCTTACTCTTCCCTGATGTCTCCAGTACTCGGTCTACTCTGTAAAGTTGAAAGCCGGGTAGATATAATGCAGAGTCTGGAATGGATTCATTTAGCAAGGTTTCTGTAAAACACAGTACAGAAGGAAGTGAAAAATCCTTGTGAGTTTCATTGAAAATAACAGTTCATCCATCTTATTGCATAGGGAGTAAATGTTCGCCAGATGTAAACGTAGGAGTGCTGTTCGAAAACCTTTCTGTCTCAGCCTAACAAGTGCAAAAGCACGCTTCCCACTTTTGCAATTCCTATATCTACCTGTGCTGCTGACAGCTGTTGCTCCTCCAGCTAGGATCTGCAGAAAATGTCATAATTGTGAAAAATCTGGTGTCAGATTGCATGAAGTGAATTGCTGAATATTCAACAATTCTTCATGAGTATACTTAATTACACTTGGACACCAAACAACAGGACAAATAAACAAAAACAAACAGAACACTGGAGAGAACACTGAACTGAGGCTGACATTCACAGCACCAGTTTGCCAAAATTCAAGGCCCCCCCCCCCCCACAACCCCAGGACTATGCTACCAATGCAAAATTATTCACAGAATCACTATATAAATGTGAATGGCTGCATAGAGGCTGCTGTACCCACCAGAAATAAACCCAAAACAAACACTAAAAACAAACTTTTCTGTTAGAATTCTTACTTAAGCACCATATATAATAAAAGAAGAAAACTCATGTCCAAAAATCAGTAAAATCTACAGCTAGACAAGAAACTAAGATGTCTAATTAAGCCCAATAAAGCCAACTATGAGGTCAGGATAGTACCGCAGGCTAAGGACGATCAGAAGGCATTCTTCAGCTACATCCTTAACCTTAGAAGCAACACACAACAGTGTGCTGGACTGGTAGTGATTGGTACCAGCTACATAGATCAGGGTGGTATAGCAAATCTACTGGCTGATAAATTTAGCTCAGAATTTACCCCCACCCCCACTTTCATCAAGTGAAATCCCCTCCAGTATACTTCCTCCAGTTATCAGCAGGGACCAGGTTTTGTCAGCACTTGCTAAAGTCAAGAACACCACCTGCATGGGTCTTGACAACATCCCCAGGTTTCTCCTGAACAGTCTAAAACATGATCTATGTATCAGGACCATTTGAAGCTCTCTTTAACTACAGCCTTGAAACAGGCTACAATCCAAGTGAATGGAGGACAGCAAGAGTCATTCTCCTCCACAAGGGCAGACCATCAACTGACCCTACAGAACCATTAGCCTGACAAGCCTAATATGCAAAGCCATGGAATGAATTATCATGAAAATGATAAATAAGGACTTTGGCAACCTACAGACACTGGACCCATTCAATCTGGCTTTAAGGAAGGTCATGCCTACTTAACTTGGTAGACTTCTTTGACAGGTTCACCAAGGCAGTGGACGAGGGTTAAACAATGCATACAGTGTATCTTGACCTGGCTAAGGCATTTGATACAGTACCTCACTCAGGCATTGTTGGCAAGCTCTCTGAGCTAGGTGTAAACCCTTACATAACTCACTGGATTGCTGCCTGGCTCACAGACAGGACCCAAGAAGTCGGGATCGATGAAACCACTTCTGTCAAGGGACTGGTCACTTTGAAGGAGAATTTTTTTAAACAGGAAAATGGGGTAGCAATGGGAGCCTGCTGTGCTCCTAGTTATGCCAATATAGTATTACACATTTGGGAACAAATGTTGTTCCCATTATGCTAAATGTTGGAACTTTTATAAGCGCTACCTGGATGATGTATGTATTTTTTTTATTGACACACAGGAAAAATTAATGGAATTTATAGAAGACATAGGGTGCACTACTGATTTCCTTAAGTTTATATATAAAATTTCAAAGGCCAAAAGTTAATTATTTAGATGATATGATTCATAAAATGGATGCTAGGTTAACATTTAAATCTACAGTTTATAGAAAAGACACCTCAAACTCCTACATGTATTAAACTAGTGCACACCCCTATAAACAGAAAAGGAATATAATTAAGGGTCATTTCATCAGAATTTCAAGAATGACATCAGAGGAACAAGATTTTTATGAAGAATGTGGCACACTAAAGGACATAAAAACATCCGACACAATATATAGGCAAGGTTATAGATGAAGTAAAAGCAGGGAGGGATAATAGGTATTTCTCACTTCTAGGAAAAACATATATCATTTTGAAATGGAGAAAGCAACAAAGTGATGATAATATAAAGTTGATACAAATGATGGATGAAGGGAATAATTTAGGATTTAAAGGGGCACTTGTGATGAATTATAATAATGCCTATTTAATTAAAAATATAATTAAGAAAGAAATGGATATGTTTGCCGGTTTTTCTGATAAAAATGTGATGCATTTTATGTGGGGAAAAACTGAGCAGAAGCTCAAAAAGAGGATTTACGAACACTTCTATGACATAAGGAAAAAGGATATAACAAATGTCCTGTATAGGCTCACATTGCATTAAGAAAGCAACATACACATTTTTTTGTATTAAAAGATGTGTAGCAGGATCCAAGAGAGGGCCCATGCGAGACTAAAGCTTTATACAGAGAGATATATTGGCAGGTTATGTTGGAAACAAATAGAACACTGCGATTAATTGATAACAGCTCCTTGCCCTAGCCCAGTTTTAAAACTTAGGCCTGCTGGATTTAAGCTTAGGAAATGTGTTTTAATGTTGTATTTATTCTCATGTTTTATCAGTAAGAAGTGATTATATTAGGGTTGTATATTTTAATTTGAACCCCAGTTATATAAATATTTTTAAGATGCAGATCTAGTTTAATATTAAACTATTTTTGTCTAGAATTGTTTAGGTAATATATTATAGGTGAATTTTGTATAAAAGTATAAGGCCACTAGAGAGAAGCATTTAGCTCTTTTTCAAAGAAGAACATTCATATGTTATCTAAGGTTTGTGAGGTACTTTGAATGAAATGTTAAGTTGTTTTATAAAAAAAAAATCAGTCTGGTATTATTTTTATTGATATATTGACAATTTATTTTTATATATTTATGGATACTTTGACATCTTTGGTCTTGATATTTATAACTTTTTATATAATTATTGTATAACTTTTTTATAAAATGCTTTAATCCTTCAGTACATTGACTAAATAGGTACATAATATAATGCAACATTCTTTAGCAACTTTTATAAAGTGTGTAAACATTTATACATATTTATTTTGAAAGAGTTTGCTCAATTTGATGTATATAATTACTTAATTGAAGGTATTTGATGATTGGCTTGTGTATTTAAATGTATTAGGAAGGGATGGCAGTGAAGAGTTACCGAATAGCTGGGTAACTACACCAGAGCTAGTAAGAAAGATGGCTAGAAAGGTGCTTGGTGTGACATCTGGAAAGAGGAAGGAGGACAAGGAGACCTGGTGGTGGAATGAAGAAGTACAGGAGAGTATACAGAGAAAGAGGTTGGTGAAGAAGTGGGATTATCAGAGAGATGAAGAAAGTAGATAGGAGTATAAGGAGATGAGGTGCATGGCAAAGAGAGACGTGGCGAAGGCTAAGGATAAGGAGTATAGAGAGTTGTAGGAAAGGTTGGACACTAAGGAGGGAGAAAAGGACCTGTACCGATTGGCTAGACAGAGGGACCGAGCTAGTAAAGATGTGCAGCAGGTAAGGGTGATAAAGGATAATGAAGGAAATGTCCTCACAAGTGAAGAGTATGTGTTGAGCAGATGGAAAGGGTACTTTGAGGGGCTGATGAATGAAGAGAATGAGAGGGAGAGAAGGTTGGATGACGTGCAGATAGTGAATCATGAAGTGCAGTGGATTAGCAAGGAGGAAGTAAGGATAGCTATGAAGAGGATGAAGAATGGAAAGGCTGTTGGTCCAGATGACATACCTGTGGAAGCATGGAGGTGTTTAGGTGAAATGGCAGTGGAGTTTTTAACTAGATTGTTTAATGAAATTTTGGAAATTGAGAGGATGCCTGAGGAATGGAGAAAAAGTGTTTTGGTACTGATTTTTAAGAATAAGGGTGATGTGCAGAGCTGTAGTAACTACAGAGGGATTAAATTGATCAGTCATGGCATGAAGTTATGGGAAAGGGTAGTGGAAGCTAGGTTAAGAAGGGAGGTGATGATTAGTGATCAGCAGTATGGTTTCTTGCCAGGAAAGAGCACTACAGATGCGATGTTTGCTCTGAGAGTGTTGATGAAGAAGTACAGAGAAGGTCAGAAGGAGTTGCATTGTTTCTTTGTGGACTTAGAGAAAGCATATGACAGGGTGCCTGGAGAGGAGTTGTGGTATTGTATGAGGAAGTCAGGAGTGTCAGAGAAGTATGTAAGAGTGGTACAGGATATGTATGAGGGTAGTGTGACAGTGGTGAGGTCTGCGGTGGGAATGACGGATGCGTTTAAGGTGGTGGTGAGATTACATCAAGGATCGGCTCTGAGCCCTTTCTTATTTGCAATGGTGATGGACAGGTTGACAGACGAGATCGGACAGGAGTCCCCATGGACTATGATGTTTGCAGATGACATTGTGATCTGTAGTGAAAGTAGGGAACAGGTGCAGGAGACCCTGGAGAGGTGGAGATATGCTCTTGAGAGAAGAGGTATGAAGGTCAGCAGGACTAAGACAGAATATATGTGTGTCAATGAGAGAGAGTATAGAGGAATGGTGAGGATGCAGGGAGTAGAGATGGCAAAGGTGGATGAGTTTAAATACTTGGGATCAGCAGTTCAAAGTAATGGTGAGTGTGGAAGAGAGGTTGAAGAAGAGAGTATAGGCAGGATGTAGTGGGTGGAGAAGAGTGTCAGGAGTGATTTGTGACAGACCAGTAAGAGTGAAAGGGAAGGTCTACAAGAGGGTACTGAGACCAGCTAAGTTATATGGGTTGGAGACAGTGGCACTGACAAAAAGGCAGGAGTCAGAGCTGGACGTGGCAGAGTTAAAGATGTTAAGATTTGCACTGGGTGTGACGAGGGTGGACAGGATTAGGAATAAGTATATTAGAGGATCAGCCCAGGTTGAAAGGTTTGGAGACAAAGCCAGAGAAGCAAAATTACGATGGTTTGGACATGTGCTGAGGAGGGATGCAGAGTATATTGGGAAAAAGTTGCTAAGGATGAAGCTGCCAGGTAACAGGAAAAGAGGAAGGCCTAAGATAAGGTTTATGGATATGGTGAGGGAGGACATGCAGGTGATTGGTGTGACAGAGCAAGATGCAGAGGACAGGAAGAAATGGAAACAGATGATCCGCTGTGGTGACCCCGAACGGGAGCAGCCGAAAGAAGAAGAAAGAATGAAGGTTAACTCAGTATCTGAAGAAGTCCTCAGTTGAGGACGAAAACGCTGTGAGACTGTTAAGTGTTTATTTTTGTGTGTGCTGATTTGGATTAAACTTAGTTTTTCAATACCTGAGTTTTCCACGTTTATTTGCCTGCTAGCTCTACAGTGCTAAGTGTTTGTTCGTGGTGTTTTCAGGCTTCTGAGGGTGCTTATATTTGTTTGGTGCTATGTTTGCCTCTCATTCTGTCTGCATCCCAGTATTCAAGGTCATTTTCACACTTGAGGCATTAATGTGTCAAATGAAGAATCTACCCCTGTAGGAATATGCTTGTGTTTACTCTGAGTAATGACTAGCAGGCTGTGCTGTCTTCTCAGTAGATCGTGTCAAATAGAGAATCTACCACCTTAGGAATATGCCTGTGTTTACTCTCTGAGTAATGACTAGCAGGCTGCTCTGTCTGCTGCTTACGAGATAATGGAGTGATCATTTTGCACACAAGCTTTCTTCACCTGAGGAAAAATCAGATAGGAAAAAGGATAGTGTTAAGCTTCCCAGCTCTGCACATTTATACTCGGGAGGGCTACCTCTGCAGTTGTCTTGCCTGTATGGGTACCTTCTTACTACTGTGTTCTGGAAAAGTAACTGCTAAATTATTCTTTTTATTAAGTCTGCTAACTTCATTATTGTATTACTTGATAGTTTTTGCAGTGGTGCTTCATATTCTCAAAGAAAGTAGCATTTATAGCTTCTACTGTCTGTTTTCTCCTTGTTTCTGAAAAAAAAAAAATATATATATCTCTTGTTTTCCCACCTTACTGAACTAGAGTAGTCCAGTTTCAGAGTTGCTGATCCCTGGGCTTTTGTTGTAGTTCCTGTTACTGATTCATAGCCTTATTTGGAAGGAGGGAAGTTTCTTTGCTTACCAGTGGGAGTGGGAAGCACTGAGCAACCTGTTAGTCCAATTTGGTGAGGTTTCAGCCAGTAACTTGTAGTCCATTGGTCGTTTTGGGCCAGTTCTTAGCTTTTTTTCAGCCCCCTGATATAAAACACGCTAAACGCGCGTTTTTCAGCTTGTACCAACTCAGCACAGATCCTCATGGTGGCCAGCAGAGTGATCCAAGCATCAGAGAGCTAAAAGAGCGACTTTTACCTGATTTAAGTATATTTTTGTGGCTTTCCCACTGCTATATACCTAGCGACTGCATTTCGCCTGTTTTGCTGCTATATTGAAAGTGATTTCTGCATTTATACTGTTTATTGCACTTTAAGTTTCTAATTGTTACTTTAAGTTTCTAATTGTTACAAATTGTATCTGTAGGCTACACACTCAAGTGCGCTAGCCGATTTATAGCATTTATAGCTTCTACTGTCTGTTTTCTCCTTGTTTCTGAAAAAAAAAAAAAATATCTCTTGTTTTCCCGCCTTACTGAACTAGAGTAGTCCAGTTTCAGAGTTGCTGTTCCCTGGGCTTTTGTTGTAGTTCCTGTTACTGATTCATAGCCTTATTTGGAAGGAGGGAAGTTTCTTTGCTTACCAGTGGGAGTGGGAAGCACTGAGCAACCTGTTAGTCCAATTTGGTGAGGTTTCAGCCAGTAACTTGTAGTCCATTGGTCGTTTTGGGCCAGTTCCTAGCTTTTTTCAGCCCCCTGATATAAAACGCGCTAAATGCTTTGTTAGCGCGATTTAACGCGGAGTTGCCACTGTAGCACACAAGAGCAGCAGCGGTTAATCAGGGTTAAACTATTCGGGCTACCTAAAGTCCACTCTTCAAATTTTCCCTTAAAACAGCCTTCCTTGAACTGTACTACTGATCTAACCTGCGTATCCTATAACTAAAAAGTTCATCTCTACTTGATTCCCAAGTAGACTATTCTCTATCTGTAAAGCCTAGCACTTGCTCCTACAGTACTTTTCACCCTGATATAGCACTTTTATTATAGATAGTACCCCACCAGCCTAAAACCCCTTTCTCGATCACCCACATCCCCCGGAGTCTTTTTTAAGTTTTTTTTGTCTATTCCTTCTAGCATGTCGAGGGATCAGTTGCTAGTGTCCTCTCCTGCTCAGCTGGTGAACCTGGGAATATTGAGGCAATGTTACAATTGCCTCATGTACACAGACAACCCTCTCCTCCTCCCACAAAACACAAATACATGTGAGAGATGTAACTATACAGCCAAACTGGAGGCTGAGCTCTCTCAACATAGGACTGGCAAGACCAGACAGGAGGAGAAGGTAACCACACACACCACATACCCAGTCTCACATAGTACTATCACAACTTCAAATCATACACATAAACACACAAAGACATACCCGGAGGCTCTGATCAAAAATCTACCAAAACAGCAGAGGCCACCAAAGCAGACACCCAAACAACTACCACCTCAGGACACAACACATGCAACACATAGTCCACACAGTCAGTGTGCCAAACACAATGCCAGACACACTCGTCATTGGTGACTCCATAGTCAGACACACTGACGTCCCACTCACCAGATTGAGTAAGGAGAAGGTCACAGTAAGCTGCCTGTCGGGCGCTAGAATCCGCCACATAACGCAAGCACTCAGGTCTCTCAACAGCAGGTACAAGTATGACTCGGTCATTGTCCACGCTGGTGTAATCGACCTGAGACGTACCTCCTTGGACTACATGAAAAGAGACATTGAGGAGCTCTCTGACTATGTAGCCCAGGCAGGTATGACCCTGACCTTGAGCAGTATCCTACCTTCACCAAGAATGATGCCACAATACAGAGATAAGATGATCAGCTTTAATAATTGGCTTAAACTCTGGTGTCATTCAAAGGGGATCCAATGTCTGTCTGCCTGGGATGACATGCTGGACAAGCCATGCTGCTTCGCAAGGGATGGCTTGCACCTGTCACCACTGGGCTTCCGGATATTGGCAAAGGCTCTTGCCACCCCCATAGTGCCTTTTTTAGGCAAGGCTCAAATTCTAAACCTACCACCCTAGAACACAAAAAAGGAAAAAAACTAAGGGTAATGCTGCTCAATGCCAGAAGTCTCAACCTCAAGATGCACGCACTCGAGGCCCTTCTCAGTATGGAGAACATCGATGTCTGTGCTGTGACTGAAACCTGGTTCAAGACTCCTGAGAGCACCCCAGCACTATCAGGTTTTACCTCATATCATGCATTTCGGCCCCAAAATCCGGACAACACCAAGAAAGGAGGGGGGTGTCCATATTCATCAAGGACACCCACACCTCAAGGTTGGTGGCAACGCACGATGCATCGGAGACCATCCAGGTGCAATTAACCATAGGCAAGACTGCTCTGCAATTTGTAGCATGTTACAGGCCACCCACTCAAACTCAGGAACCTCACATAGCTTTCCTGAAAACACTGGAGGGGATAAATGTATCTCCAAACACCATCATACTAGGTGACTTCAACTACCCTGATATAGACTGGGATCACTACTCAAGCCCAAACACTCTAGCCCAAAGGTTCCTGGAGTTCATAAACTCAAATGCCATGGAACAATTAGTCACCATCCCCACAAGAGGTGAAAACATACTTGATCTCATCATCAAGAACATGGGATCACAATGTTCAACACCGGAAGTATACCCCTCACTGGTGAGATCAGATCATAAACTAATCTCACTGGAGGTCCTCATCCCGCCCTCACCTGAGATAAAAAAAGACCACAGTGAAGAACTTCTCAAAAGCCGATTTCACACTTCTAAAGACTAGTGTGGTCACCTTTAAGGCCACCGAGCCGGCGGCAAACATTACTCAAGCCGCTGAATCACTTACAAATGCCTCCTACCAGCACCTACAGGACTGCATGGATCAGGCAATCCCAAACAAAACAAAGACTCTTTGTACCAAAGGCAAGCATCCAGCCTGGTGGACCCCAGCCATAGACAAGCTCTACAGCAAAAGGAGGAAGCTACTACAAGACAGAGCAAAATCCTTAAAAGGTAAGACACCTCTGATCATTATAAGTAAAAAAACTAAGAGCTCTCATAAAATCATCCAAGGCAAATTTTGAGAGAAAAATCGCTAAGGACTCAAAAGACAATCATAAGGCCTTCTTTAGCTATGTTAGAAACCTGGGAGGAAACTCCCAGATATGCTCAGAATTAGTTCAAAATAATGTATAAATTACTGAACCTACAGACATTGCCAACATACTGGCTGACACGTTCAGTGCAAACTTCTCTCCCCCTCCCCCCCAAAAGGAGAGATATCTATACCAGAGGATTGTAGCCCCCCAAACATCTCTAATGCCCAGGTGAGAACTGCTCTCTCCAAGGCGAAAAACACAGCATCTATGGTGTCCCCGGCTGTGTGCTCCACGAACTCAACGAGGAATTAAACCCGCAGTTAGGACAGCTGTTTAATCTTAGCCTCACCTCAGGATACGTACCCAAGGAGTGGCGCACGGCAACTGTGGTCCCACTTCACAAAGGCGGTGCCTCCACCGACCCTGGAAATTACCGTCCCATCAGCTTGACAAGCCTGATCTGCAAGGCCATGGAGAGGATCATAATGGAACTCATAAATAAAGACATAGGGAACTTGCAGACTTTGGATCCAACCCAGTTTGGCTTTGTCAAAGGCAGATCATGCCTTTTAAACTTGGTTGACTTTTTCGAAACAGTCACCAAGGCCATTGATGAGGGAAAGGCAGTCCATACAGCCTACCTCGACCTGGCAAAGGCTTTCGACACAATACCCCACTCAGGTATCATTGAAAAACTCATCAGCTTAAATGTAAACCCATACATCACAAGATGGGTTGCAAACTGGCTAAGTGACAGAACCCATAGGGTCAGAGTTGCTGGCGCCATGTCAGACTCAAAGCCTGTCACAAGTGGTGTCCCACAGGGCTCAGTCCTGGGCCCACTCTTGTTCCACATCTACTTTTCTTAAGTACAAGCAAATACAGGAGGGTTATGGCTGACAAAGTTTGCAGATGACTGCAAACTGGGCGCCATAGTCGAAAACACATCTGACACAGATATCCTTCAGAAGGGTCTCACAGAAATGGATAACTGGTGCCAGAGCCATGGCCTAAAGTTAAACGCCAAGAAATGCATAGTCATACCCTTCGGGAAAAACAAGGTTACCCCTAGCTACCATATAGGTGGCAATCCACTGAGCACAGAAGAAGTGATCAGGGATCTGGGGACCCAGGTTGACAGTAACCTATCGTTTGATACTCACGTTGCTAAAGTAGTTAGGAAGACCTTCTACATTGCCCACCTGATCATGAAGGGATTCACATCTAGATGAAGGGAGGTCATCGTCCCCCTGTACTCATCACTCATCTGACCAATGATTGAGTACAATGCCCCATTCGGAATGTATCTGACCCGACACCTGCAGCAGCTGGAAAGGCCCCAAAAGTTCCTCACCAGAAGGATAAAGGGTCTCAAAAATATGTCTTATGCTGCCCGACTGAAAGAACTGCAGCTCTATTCAGTCGCTTACCGATTGTTCAGAGGTGACCTGTGCCTGACATACAAGGCCATGTCAAACCCAGAATTGATGAACATGCTTCACCTCAAAAAATCTAGATCCCTCAGAACTACAAGGGCGGGAGACTTAAACCTTGATGCGGTTATTAATAGGACATGCTGGAGGGACAGATTCATCACCCAGAGACTCCCTATGCTGTGGAACAAAATCCCAGTACATGTGAGGCAGAGCACCTCACTGGCCTTGTTCAAGAGAAATCTTGACCAATGGATGGGAGATCGCAGATATACCCCAGGGATTACCTCAGTGTCACTGCTTGACAGAGGCACAGCAAAATAATGGGCATAGTTTTCTTCAAAATAAAGGGGTGGCGAAAGCCACAAAACTCTAGGCTAGGCTTATAAATGCCCTTGGGCAGATAGCCTAGTATGAACCTATGAACCTATAATATCTGGTGGCTGAAAGTCCGAGGTCATCTGTGGCTTCTGCTCCTGTGTCAGAAGCAGTTACAGTTAAATGACAGCACATAATTACTGATGTCAGAGATGCTTTTTACCATGATCTTTTGAAGTAACATACCTATTCATGAAAAGTGTATTCCTACTTCTCCACCTTTTCATCCACATCCCAAGTACTTCAATTCTCAGCTTGCCTGATGATGTATTTCGGGGCCTTACCACCTCATTCTTGGAGAAATGTTTTCTGATTTCACGTTTAAAGTTTACCCCTTTAGCTCATACCCATACTGCTTCTTGAAATCATTAATTTTCAGTTCTGTACCATCAACCTGTCCATGGTACTGTACTGCACTACATTCATGTTATGTACCTACGTTCTCTTCTGCCCTATAGAGTATATGTTTGTAGTGTCTTTTTTCATACTTTGTGGTCACCATCCCCTTTGATATGTTAGCAAACCCCTGTTTACACACTCAGCCAGATGTGCTTCTGCCAGTCTTGTCTCTGCAACAGAACACAGTATTCTGGATGAAGCCTTAGCAGTGCTAGTACAACAAGCATATCATATCTGTATAGTCTGTGACTCACATCCCTGTTAATGCATTCCTCACATGCTTTAGACTTTGTCACTCTCATTTTAGACTGTGCAGGAGATGATAATGCCACCTAAGTCTCTTTCTTCCTCATTCTACCTTGAAAGTACACCTCTGAAACAAAAGTGCCTTTGACATCTTCTCAAAACACACAAACGTCCATATTTTTGTTATATTCCGGCTGTTACGTATCTGTGCACCCTGTATACTTCACAGGATTACACTGACAGCTGGCTGCCCCATCAGTAACCATTACTATAGTCCTGGAGTCAGTAAATAAGCTAACTTAATTATTTATCCCCAGAATGACATCTGATACTAGTATGCTGAACAGTATTGGTCCCACCAAAAAACCCTGTGGCACCCTTATCACTAGATTATTTTCAATAAACTCCCTAACTGGTACATTTTATCTTCAACCAGCTTACCAATTCCATATACACCTCAACAGTTTGGGTCACAGACATTTTTTCATATTCTCACATCTGTCGTATAGGTATGGAGTTAAAGGCCTTTCCAAAATCCAGATATGTAATAGCCAGCCACCAGGTTCCCTTTATTAGATTTTGCTGTGAGACAGTTATAGGACTGGGTGAATGAGGCTGACATAAGCTCTGCTTTATGAATCCATATTGTAGGCCCTCTTGTGGACAATTTGTATTCAAAAACTCTACCAGTTACCTTAGAGAGTTCCTTCCATAAACTTTCCTGGGAGAGATACAAGGCTACCTTAGTTCCATTAGTAAAATGTCAAAAAAACGTGAAATATGAGAAAATCACCAGTCTATTCAAAAGTTACATACCAAGCCATACATTAAAGTGACCAAGTTATTTTGCTTTGTGATAGATGCTGCATAATCAGGTTTCTCAGTGTTCTCTGAATATTTGCAGCTAAGAATACCAGAGCATGCATTTCTGATATTTACTATATAGATTTAACACTTGTTTGAAAAGGAATCCAGAGTGTCAGATTTTTAAATTATATGCGGTGGTGGTGCTGCGGTAACATTGTCGCCTCACAGTAAGACGTCCTGTTCGATTCTCAGCTAGAGCGTCTTCTGTGTGGAGACCTGCATGAATGGGCGTGCCTTTGTTGAAGGTTGTGCTTCAGGGCTGGCAACTCAGCACATAAAAATCTACTGCCAATCATTAGTGGACTGGAGTTCCGCTATGGTGACCCCTAACCGGGAAAAGCCGAAAGACTCAACATTGATGGAGAAATGTTCTCCCAGTAAACACTCCCTGAAATATTTAAGCACAAGTCTAGTAGGTTTGTATGAAATTTGCTGTAGAATACTGTTTAAAATAGTTTTACACTAGGAACAAGTACAAAAACATTGTCTGAACCAGGCAAAATTCAAATATCTGCAGGGTATAAAGCAAAGTAAGCAATGCTACACATTAGCAAAGCAAACTGGGAGAGACTTGATTTACATGAAAAGTGTAAGGGGGCATCGGAAACTTAAATATATTCTGATGCAAATCCTTCTCGAGGCTATTAACAGCCAGAGAAATTATTCAGTGAAGGTCTGAATACATTACTTTGACTATCTGTAGTGACAATCTTAACATTTTATAAACTTCTAAAACATAAAACAAAATATAAAGAAAAATTCCCTTTATATTCCAGAATTGCTTGGTTACATAGTCTAATTTATTTTTAGTAAGTTTTTGGATTTGATCTTGCTTTAATTAATAACTTAAAAAATGGAAGATATTTCAAAAGTAGTGGGTACAAAGGATGTGTGTACTAAGACTACACATAAGGCATAGTTTAATGTACTTTATTTATAGGCAAGAGTAACCACTCCAAGCAAAGTTTATTTTGAAATGTGTACCATTTTACCCAACCCATTATTTTTTCTGTTTCACAAACAGCTTTGGAAGCATGGTTATCGCAGCCATAGGTATTTTCATCACTCTTTCTTTTATAAAGCTGTTTTTAGGCATCGTCTAAACCAGATGTGTCCAACCTGTGGCCCACAGAGCTCTTCCATGCGGCCCACGACCTTTGACTGCAACTTCAGTGAACGCGTGTGCCAAAACACTTTTTTCATGACAGGGACCTGTAACCGCAACGCTGGTGTGTGCATGCACCAAAGCACCCTTCCCATTTTGTTTTTTTCACGCCAAAATAAGATCTGTGCGTTTGTGCCGCTGTGCTATTTCACACTGAAGAATCAGTGTGTGTGCGCGCTGAAGAGGGATTCATGTACGGATTGGCCATCATTGCCTTTGAAAGGGACAGCACCTAACTGTATTAATAGGTAAGTGCGGAGTGAGTGAGTGCATGCATAGCAAAATGTTTGTGTGTGTGTGTGTGTGTGTGTGTGTGTGTGTGTGCATGAGAGAGAGACATAGGGTTGTACTGAATTAACGTACCTGTCAACTTTATGGATTTTCAAAGAATGTCTGATATCTCCTCCGAGTTCACAAAGAGTGTGGAACAAATGGATGGCAATCAGCTAACTAAGTCTTTAAGTGTAGAAAGCTGTATTTTTTGTTAGAACATCATGTTATAATTCTCTGAAAATTGTTTTAATAAATCAAGGGGATTGACATATGGATTATTTGGCATGCTTAGCCAAAGTCCAGTTGCTGCATTATAAACAGTTTCCATTATGGTTGGTTGTATGATTTTTGCTCAGAGGAATCCAGTACATCAGAATATATCTATTTTATGATTATATTGCTTCAGAAATAAAAACCAAACTTGTTTTTGTTAAGGAAGTTTTATATTGGTAGATTTATGCTTGCTCTTCCTAACAAATTTAGACTTAAGCAGTGAACCACACTACATGAAGATACAATTGTGTACGTGTCTTTGTATTTGAAGTCACCAACAGCAAGTACATTCTGGAGTGAGAGTTCTGACATTTTTTTTTTAATTTGTTAGAACATTTCAAGAGAGTCAAATTTGGTCTTGTATGACTAGGTATCGCTAATATTACTATATACACATTGGTTACTGTTTTTTTTCATATTAATTTCAAAATTTTCAGGCGGACAACTAAGTATATCTCAGAATCCTATCATTACGGTGTCTTCTGAAATCATATCTAAAACAATAGCTGTTTCTCAGACTATATGATTTTTACTGCCTTTTTAAATGTATAGCATATGGTTATTTTACTTGTTTAGGAAGACAGTTACATATTTGAGAATATGCAGTCTGTTTTTCTAGATTATGTTAGCTGATGTAGTGGTCTGTATAAAGCTGAATATTCTCTTGTTAGTCCTGATAATTTTATAATGATATCAGGAAGAGTGATGTAGGGATATTGATATTTGTAGACGGTGTCATATATAGGCTGGTATGGTAATAAGATATTGATAGACTACCTCCATAAAACATTCAGTTTAAAAAAAATCTTACCAATGACATAAATACCTTGTGTTACTGTAACATTGGGCCTAAAAAGAAGATGCATTTCTGCACAGAAGTGCATACTGTAGTATAAAAATTGTCGTTTAATTTTGTTTCATAATTAAAATTCAAGATGCACTTTTCCTTTGCCTTTGGAACTGAGAGCACAGACTATGAGTTTTATTATAGGTAATTATTCCAGTACCATGCCTTGAAAATGTTCTGGGACTATAGTCAACTTTTTGGAAATATAGCCATTTATGTACAGGAAGTAAAAATGGCCAAACAGAAAGCAGTTAGTATATGGAGGTTTAAAGATAATTGATTCCACATCATATTCTTGTGATAATGGCACTGATACCCTTTACTATGCTCAGACAAATAAATACCAATGCAGATCTCTTAAGTTTTACTGAGCACTCTGGGCTTCATACTATCTAACAAGTCTGCATCTTAGAACAAACATCATGACTGCAAAGAATGGCAATATGAAAAATCTTTGCTATATAGATCACTTTTGGGCATCTACTGCTGACTTTAGATCTGCAGTGTTTCCCATACCTCTGACATACATAATGATGCCCATGATGTTCGAAGCTTACCTTGGATTTGTCCCTCCTTCAATGAGTGTGTCCCTCCAAATGAGAACGTTTCAGCCCAAGGGCCTAGTAACATCCAAGTTCAAGCAGTGGACAGGGTATACACAGGTGCAATAATTGTCCAGCTGATTTTTTTTTTTTGTGTCCCTACTCACCCCCGGTATAGTTGTATGCTATACATCACATGGTTGCACAGGGGTGCTATGGGGAACCACCTCCTCATATAATGATATGCCCTGTATTATGCCCAGCCATCTATCAACTTGATTGATGGCTATTATCATAGCTGTAGCATCACCACCAGATCTTGGGTCCTGGGATTGGACTTGAACACGTTCTCATATTCTGCCCCTCCTCCCTCTAAAAAGGAGCAGCCTTTTACCTCATCATTCCTCTTCCCACATCATTGGCTCCTCCAGCACCTGGGATGATAATCTACGTAGGCTGTCTGTGTTTCAGTCAGAGCTTCTTCCCTATGTGCCATAAAACATCTTTAAGAAACCAGCAAAATCAAAAGGTATGATCTTATAAAAATGGAAGGATTCTGTACCTGTTTATTTGTAAAAAATATATATATATATATATATTAACTAAGATGTTGAGTTAACTGTTAGATTAAGAATTAGAATTTTAAGGCAAATATTAGGCATTTTTTAATTGTTCGAGTGCACCTACAGTACAGCCAGGAGGTTGACTTTGGTCACCCGTGGCAGCAAAAGAGTTAACTATATGATATATTTTATATGCGGCCCCAAGACAATTTCTGTTCACTCAATGTGGCCCTGTCAAGCCAAAATGTTGGACACCCCTGGTCTAAACAAAGATGATTTATGAAAGTAAGTGATACCTTAAGAGTTGTAACAGTTTATTACACATACACAGCTGACTTGCCAAAGAGAAGGTGCAGGACATACACTCAAAGTTTATAAAAAATTTTTTGCAATAAGAACTGTGGGTTAGCATTTACAGCTCTCTTAAAAATGGGTGCA
This sequence comes from Protopterus annectens, assembly GCF_019279795.1. Lineage (NCBI taxonomy): Eukaryota > Metazoa > Chordata > Ceratodontiformes > Protopteridae > Protopterus > Protopterus annectens. The sequence goes on along the minus strand of NC_056747.1, from coordinate 313,150,179 downwards.
GCTAACTATTTACATTTGACTAGAAAAGGGACTCATGCTGTTGCTATTTGCTGTTAAAACATTAACTTTCCCAAAGATTAGAAACTTCATATAGTTTACTCTTTGCAAGTCAATACCACCTATCCAAGTTTATATGTTTTACCTATTTTGGATAGCTGCAGTCAGCATGAAAACTCTACTACTCAAAGCAATGAAGAATAGTTTAGAATATTTAAAGGTACTCTTAACACTCTTAGAAAGGGAACATGTTACAGGGAAAAGGTCAGACCACCTTTTTTAAAATAATAGACAAAGAATATAGAACGTATCAAGAATGTACATTTTAAAATACTCTTAAGAAGTATATCTTTCAAGTGTTTAGAATTTTACAGAATTCCCAGATTTTTGCCTCATATTTTTTGGTCTGTTTCTCATAAAATGTGTGGTTTTCTGGTAAAATATTTGAGGATTTTAGTCACTAAGAATGGCAGACATTTGAGATTCAGGCTTCAAATACTTTCAAAAATATGTACTAATACAACACTAACCCCTGAATTCAGCAAGCCCTGCACAGTGTGCAGGAACACTGCAGAGCTCGAGACAATATGGCCGACGTGCGATCCAGGAATAGGCTGCAGGGACATGCACGAGCGCTCCTGCACTATTCCTGCATGGGCACAGCTCCTGTATGCAAATTACCCCATTTTCAGGTGAAAACCATGCAAATGAGGTGAATTTATGATCCAGGAAGCTGTCAGCTGGCCGTGCAGGACTAGTGTAGTGTGCAGAAATGTACTCGGTTAGTAACCGAGTACATTTCTGCAAACTACAAAACGGAACCATGACAGCTCCGAATAAAGTGTGTATATTATGTGGAAACCATGCCAATGGCCAAATATATGGCCATTGGCATGGAAAACAGCTGAAAAAAGAAACTTTATTTTAGCCGATTTCGGCTGTTTAAGTGTGGGGCAGCAGTGCGCAAATGGGATTGGGATGAAAATATAAAAAATAACCTGAAATAAGCATTCTAACCAAAATCACTATTTTGCCATTATACTCAATGGCAGGCAGAAGACAACTTGGTCAGTGAATAGTGATTACTAAGGGGGAAGCTTAGTGTGGGACCTGTAAGTATGCATTAGCAGGCAATCCTATGCAAATGAGGGGAATCATACTGAATCCTAGATTTCCCCTCAATGCTAGTCAGCACCCAGCAGTGTAAGTGCAGGAATAGCATGGTTCAAGGCTAAGAGTTAGCTGACATCATAAGGGTGTGTGTCAGGCATATACTGTAAGCAGACTGGAGCCCTGTGGCTCAGGTTTGCCCTTAGCTTAGCAGAGCTAAGCAAGAAGGTTGTGTCTTAGGCTGCCTAGCCCTCTTTACATTGCCTAAGCAGGTGTGCGTGCAGTTTTAAAGGGAAAAAAAACAAAGTAAACCAGGAAATAGCAACTCTGTGCACATTTGAGCACTGTGTTTGTGCTGCGCGCCCCTGGGCTTAAACAGGAAGGCAATGGAAAGGGAAAACAGCAGTAGGAAGGTAATCTAGGAGAACTAGCATAGCTGGCAGGTGAAATATATCAGAATCAGCCAGTTACACAGGCAGCAGCCTAGCCCAGCCCAAAACACTACTATAAACTATACAAACACCTTTCCCTCTGGTTTTTCCCACATACTCTACACCACCAGTGTATACAAGCGGGGAAATTTTAACAAACGAAAACAACAAAAACATCAGCATGTGGAAGAGGCTGAGGGTGGTGAGGATGAAAATGCTGTCGACCAACCCACAGTGAGGGGACAGAGTGTACAGACCCAGGGTAACCTATCAGGGGCTGCAAGATCTGGAGATAGTGGAGCACTATAGGGTGGACAGGGACCTCCTACAGCAAACTGTTGAGCTGTGCCGGCCACACCTGACACACAGAACTAACAGAGGGGAACCCATCCCAGTGGATACCAAGGTATGTGTAGGCCTAAGAATACTAGCCACAGGCACCTTCCAAAGGCCAACTGGGGATATCATGTGGATCTCACAGGCATCAGAATCCCGGGTATTCCACCAGTTCCTGGATGCCATGTCAGCACATGCCGGTGAGCATGTATATTTCCTCAACACCTGTGAGGCATTGGCCAGCAATATGAGTCTCTTCCACCAAATAGCGGAATACCCTGAGGTAGTGGGTGCTATAGACTGCATGCACATATGCATTAAAGTACTACCTGATGAGCAGGGTAGGGTCTACATCAATCACAAGGCCTTCCCCTCCATCAACTGCCAGGTCATGTATGATGTCCAGGGCATTATAATGAATCTGTGTGCTGGCTGCCCTGGAAGCTATCACGACTCCCACATCTGGCATCTGACGCAGCTGTACCAGAGATTTACCAATGGGGGCATACCTTACGGTCACCTAGTGGGGGATGCTGGTTACTCACTGGAGCCGTGGCTGATGACACCTATCAGAAATGCACACACATCCGAACAAGAGCTCCATAATAAGGCACATACACAGACCAGAATTATAATAGAGCATGTGTTTGGGATGCTCAAGTCATGATTCTGGTGCCTGCAAATATCCGGTGGAGCCTTGCATTACTCACCAGCTACATGCACTCTTATTGTCATCGTATGTACCATGCTACACAATATGATCCTGCGGAAACAGCTGCAGCAGGAATAGCATGGGGCAGGGCCACACAGCCCCCCCACCATTGCCAAGGCCTGCACAGGCACAGAGTGACTCAGAGGAGGAACAACCTGAGCCTGCCCCAGTAGGCAGAAGGAGGCATGCCCAGTATGCCCTAGCCTTGGCAAAAGCAATGCATACACATACACTGAAGCAGTAGGGATCCAGGGAATGACACCTCTCTCTGACTTGCACATACAGTAAAAGGGATTCCAAACACGACACTACCTGTGCTCAACCATGTATAAGGAGTATACTATGTGCATCTAATATAGGCAGCCCTCCAGCACCATCCTCGGTACTGGTGCAGCCACAAGGTAATTCGCTCTTCCTACCAGTTGCCGAATGGAGTAGTATGTGCTGTTACTTGTATCTATGGTAGAGATGTGAGCATGCAAGGGAATCAGGTGGCTGAATGGGATGCCAGCAGATAGTAGACACCTATACTGGCAGCATGAGATCTGTAACAAATAGTGGTGTTACCATAGTAACCAGTACTACACATGGTGACAAAATCCACTGCAAGAAATGTGCTGGGCCACATGTGTGTCCATGTGACACACACATCCCAGTCAGGGAGGCTCACATACCCCACAACAGTCTCAGCCAGCAGGACATGTGTAGACAAACACAAACAAAGGCTGTGCTAAGACCTCTGAATGGTGGCTATGGGTAACCCCCCCCCCCCAAGCCTACACAGACAGACTACAAAAGGTCAGGCAGTGGGATGTTAGTTCTGAAGGGTAAGAAGTCAGAAACTGAAATGTAGCTCAGTCAAACCTAAGACCTGTAGTACACTGATATGCCTCTAGTCAGCATGATAGATTAGAATACAGAATGAAATGGAGTACCTGACATACCAGTACAGTCATAGCAAATGTGTACAAGTGTCAGATGTGCCCCCCAATCCTATGTAGAAATGTACTAACAGTCAGGTGTGCCCCCCCCATTCCTATGTAGACATGTAGTAACACACAGGTGTGCCCCCCAATCCTATGTAGAAATGTAGTAACAGTCAGGTGTGCCCTCCATTCCTCTGTAGACATGTAGTAACGTGTGCCCCCCCCCCCACATCCTATGTAGAAATATAGTAACAGGTTGTCCCCCATTCCTATGTAGACATGTAGTAACACACAGGTGTGCCCCCCAAAAACTATGTAGAAATGTAGTAACAGTCTGCTGTGCCCCCCCAAATCCTATGTAGACACGTAGTAACACAGAGGTGTACCCCCCCAATCCTATGTAGAAATGTAGTAACATGTATGTGTAGGTATAATACCAGTGGAGCACAGATTACCTGTGATGGCCAAGGCAGCAGGATAGATTGTAGCATGTGTACAATATGCAGGTCTGCGTGTGTTAGGTTGGTGTGTATTTTACATTGTGTGAGAGTGGTCAATATATATGCATGGTGAGGTTTGTCCTGGTGGCCATTGCCCAGTACTGCCGATGACAGGGCCAAGTCCTCACAACTGCAGTGCCAACCACAATGCTTCCCAGTATAACGCATTCTAGCAGTAAGCCATTGTAAATGTTTGGAAGTAATGTGCCACCATCTGAAGGATGGACATGGTATGACTGTCGGGCCAGGTATACAAGCAGTACACAGGGGAAAGTACAGTTGTACAGTTACCATAAATGTAGATGTTCGAGTGTATTCACTGTTGCAGTCATTACATTTGGGTAATCTGCTGGCAGGTTGCCCTCAGTCGGCCTGAGTAACAAGGTCTTGGGTCCAGCATCGGTTGCTGTCCCTCCTTCCATGACGTCAGGTTGTCAGGTGTATAAAACATGCAGCCGACGCCATTACATCAGTTTTTCTTGCCCCAGATGTCAGGTGCCCCCCTAATGGGGAGCAAATAAAACACAAAAGTATACCTCCAACCAAAAGCAAATACACCAAAAAGGCTTTTAAGCATAGTAAGGGAAAGTAGAGGTATAGCCAGAAAAGACTAGGGGGCGGAAGGGAGGGTAACCAGGACTGCAACAGTGAATATAATCTAACATCTACATTTATGGTAAGTATACACAACTGTACTATGTTCTTCGTGTTTCACTTTTGCAGTCATTACATTTGGGTAAATTCCCAAAGCTATGGTTGGGAGGAGGAGTTTATACAGCATTAGGGGCAGCTATAAGGCCCTGCAAAACAGCAGTGGCAAAACCAGCTCTGGATTTTGAGAAAATTGGTAAATGATAATGATTGGTGAAAGTATGTACAGAACTCCAGGTAGCAGCTTCTAGGATATCCCTGGTAGGAACACCTCTGAGAAAGGCTGCAGAAGTAGATGGAGCCCTGGTGGAGTGAGATCTGATCCCCTGGGGGATAGGTTTTCCATGGTGCTTATAGCAGAAATTAATGCAATGGCTTATCCATTTAGAAATGGTTTGTTTTGAAATAGCCTTCCCATCTGCCCCTGCAGCAAATGCTACCAGCAATTTTTCAGGTTTTCTTCGAGATTTAGTCCTGTCCAAGTATAATCTTGTCTGTGCACATCCAAGGAATGCAGAATCCATTCCTCTTTGTTCTGTGGATTGGGAAAGAAGGTTGGCAAATGAATGGACTGATTAAGAGCCACACTGGAAACCACCTTGGGCATGAAGGATGGATTGGTCCTGAGAGATGCCCTGTCCGCATGAAAGATGATGAAAGGCTCCACTGCCATAAGGGCCTGTAATTCAGATATCCTTCTAGCTGAAGTGAATGCTAAAAGGATGGCTGTTTTCCAAGAAAGAACATTTAAGTCTGCAGTAGCAGCTGGCTCAAAAGGAGGTAGAGTGAGTTTCTCCAAAACAAAGTTAAGGTCCCAGGCAGGGGTAGGTGCTCTCCTGGGTGGTCTCAAGTTTTTTGCCCCTCTGAGATGCTGCTTGAGCAGAGGATGAGAGAAGAGGGGGGTGGTTCTGTGTTATAGTGAGCTGAAATAGCTGAGGCGTGGATTTTAATGGAAGAAAAAGACAGGCCCTTGTGAAGTATCTCAGTTAAGTATTGCAAAATCTGAGGTAAATTGGGAGCTGCTGTGCTCATCCCCAAAGATTGGTTCCAGGCACAGAATCTTTTCCATTTGTCAGCATAAGATTTTCTAGTACTAGGTCTCCTCGCCTCCAAGATGACATCCATCACAGGTTTGCTGAGGGATGATAAGGGTGAATTTAAGTGATTAGCCAGGCTGCAAGGTTCAATGTTGGAAGCTGAGGGTGCAGAATTTGGTTCTCCTACTGAGACAGCAAGGAATGGGTCTGAGGCAGGTGCCATGGAGATATTTGTGACACACTGCGCAAGAGGGGGTACCAGTGTTGGTGCGGCCAGTCTGGAGCAATCAAAATCATCCTTGGTGTGTCCTGTTTAACTTTTAGTAGAACTTTGGAGAGCAGAGGCAGAGGGGGGAGGCGTAGACTGATAGGTTTTTCCAGCTGAAGGACAGAGCATCCACTTTCCAGGCTTGTTTGTGGGGAGTCCTTGTGCAAAACTTGTCCAACACAAAGGGGGATGCAAATAGATCTATATCTGGGCTCCCCCATTTGCTTGTCAACATGTTGAAAATCCATGGTTCCAGTTTCCACTCGTGTGGTTCCATGAGGTTTCTGCTTAGTCCGTCTGCCAGTGTATTCAATTTTCCTGGCAGGAATTGAGCTTTTAGGTGCACTTGGTAGCTCAAGGCTGTGTTTCACAATGCCATGGCTAGTCTGCAGAGGGGGTAGGAATGTGTACCCCCCTGCTTGTTTATGTACCACATTACTGTGGTGTTGTCCGTCTTTACCATTAGTTGTCCTGAAAGAATGTAGTCCTTGAAGGCTGTCAGAGCATTCTGTACAGCTAACATTTCTTTTTGATTGATATGTAGGTGCATTTGATTTGGGTTCCATTTGCCCTGAATGCACTCCCTGCCAGGTGAAACCCCCCCATGCATAGTCTGATGCATCTGTAGTTAGGTTTGGGTGGCAGGGGGTAATGTGAATGGTAGTCCCTTGTTTTGGTGGCAGGCCTCTGCCCACCATAGGAACTCCAGGCATAAGCAAGGTATGATAGGAATCCTTGTTTCCAGGCTGTGACAATGTTGACTCCATAGACTTTTTAGATACCATTGTAGTTTCCTCATATGCAGTCTTGCATATGGAATAAGAAGAATGCAGGAGGCCATGAACCCCAAGGCTTGCAGTATTTGTCTTGCGTATAGCAGGATTTTTGTGGCCACTTGTTTGAAGTAGGTTACCAAAGGAATTTGCTTCTCTGGTGTGAGGAAAGCCAACTGGGCAGTTGTATTCAAGCTTGCACCCAGGAATGTAATCTGTTCACAGGGTACCAGTTGTGATTTCTTTTCATTTATGGTGTACCCAAGACAAGTTAGAACCCTTTTTACAAACACCAGATGATTTAAAAGTATGCCCTGGTTTTCTGCCTGAATTAGACAATCATCCAGGTATGGATATATTTGAATATTTCTTTGCCTGAAAAATACAATTACTTGAGCCAGGCACTTTGTGAATACCCTGGGCGCAGTAGACAAGCCAAAGGGCAGTGCAGAGAACTGATAGTGCAAGTAGCCTGCTTTGAAGTGTAGGTATCTTCTCAAGATTCCCTGATTAGGATGTGCAGGTATGCTTCTTTTAAATCTAGAGTTGCCAACCAGGCATCTTTGCCTAGCATAGGAAGTAACTGGTGAAGAGTGAGCATTTTGAATTTTGGAATCTCCAGAAAGGGAGTAGACAGGTCCAGGATTGGACACCGTGATTTGTCTTTTTTGGGTACCAGAAAAAGCCTGGAATAGAAACCTTGTTCCTTTTCCTCTTCTGGTACCATGAATGTTTGAGGGAAAGTACTTGTTTTTGAGCCTTTGCCCACTGATTTGGGGGCAGGTTTGACCACCCGTTTGGTGTTGGCAACGTGTGAAAATGAAATCTATATCCCTGGGACACTATATTTAAAACCCATTTGTCCTGGGTTATGAGTTCACAGTTCTTTGCATGAAGAGAAATCTGTCCTCCCAAAAGGGCGGTTAAAAGATAAGTGCTTGGAAATTTTAAAAGGAAGTCATTGAGACTGTTTACCATGGGGGGTGTCTTATTTCCTGTTTTGAAAGTGGAGGCCCCCCACTGCTTAGCTCTGAGAGTCTCCTGGGACTGAAACCTGGGGTTTTTGCTGTGTCTGGGTTTGGCTTGAGAAGATCTGGAAGGGGCTGGAAAGGACCAGTTCTTAGTAGGCCGGTGCCTACTAAACCTTGGAGGTTGCACTTGGAAAAAAATCTTTAACAGTTTGCATAGATTTTGCTTTATCTTCCATCTTTTTAAGAACTTCTTCAGCCTTATTGCTAAACAGGCGGTCCTGATTTAAAGGAGCATTCAACAATTTAGCTTTAACATGATCAGGCAAAGATTGCTCCTTAAGCCAAGCATGCCTTCTAAGCACAGACCCAGTAACAGCAGCCCTGCAAGAGGCCTCTAAAGAATCAAAACCACATTGCAAAGTATGTTTTCCAACTTGTTCAGCAGAATGCATTAAATCCTGTAAATCTTTATTTTCCACATAGTCCGGAATCAACATAATTTTCTGTTTAAGCAGTCCAATAAATATGCTGTTGATATTTTAACATATGAAATTGGCAGTTTAAAGCTCTGATTGCCAAGGTTGCAGAAGTATAAATCTTTTTACCCCATCTATCCAGCACCCTGGAGTCTCTATAAGAATGGGTAGGATTGTTAGCAGTAGAAGCCTTAATGCCCTTGGGCCCCTGAGAAATGTTTTTTTTTTTTAAGGAACTTGTGGGACTCAGGAACCCTGTAGTATCTGTCAGGTTTACTAGGAACCAGAGGCAGGGAATCAGGGACCAGACTAGATTCCGAAACCACATCATCAACAATGTCTAGTACAGGAGGTATAGCCAAAGGCCTATGCTGAGGAAGAAGAAGGAAATCCCTAAGCCTCTTTTTTGAATCAGAAAATTCCTGGCTTTCCCAGTGGAAATGCTCCCTTAAAGTATGTAAAGTTTCCCCAAAAGAAAAATCCTCAGGAGGGGAAGCAGAGGGAATGGAATCCTCTACATCAGAATCCTCATAAGTAGGTATGGACAAATCCAGGTCATTACAAGAGTCAGAAGAAACAGAATCCTGCTCAGAAGATTCATAATCAAGCTCAGCCCTAGGCGTCTCGGAGGGGGGGTTGACTACCCCTGATTAGAGTAATTAGATCTTCAGCCATTTTCATAATTTGTTTTTTAGGCATAGGGGCCTGAGCATGTGGCCTGGGCATCGTTTTTTTAGACATGGATCGAGATTTGGGCCTTAGTAATGAAGGCGGTGTCGATTTAATATACAAGTCTGTAAGCCTGAATACACCCTTAGAAGCCGGTGCCTGCACAACGGCTCCAGACCCATCCAAGGTCGAGGCATCCACGGATTCCATAGGTGAAGTATCTCGTGGCATACCAGACTCCGAATGGGTCTCAGTAGAGGCCTACGAATCAGAAGCAGCGGGTATCGGGGCTGCGAAAGCGCCTCACTGAGTACTGGCGACTGGCTTAGGAGAAGTGTTGTCGGCAGTTTTGGACCTCGGCGGCCTGTTTTTATCTTTGTGTTTTTTTGGAATCCCAGTAGCCGGATGGCTAACCGATGACATTTTTGGATAATTAAACCGAGAACGAAAATATTTAGAGGCAAAAATATACTGACGGCGGATAATGCGCTGATTAAATAAAGCACAAAACTGACAGCAAGGTACGTCGTGGTCAGGGCCTAGGCAAGGAATACAGTACAAGTGAAAATCTTTGAGGTATTTGCTTTCCACAAGTAATGCAATTATTAACTTTTACTGACATCGGTAAGGCGCAAGAAAATGTTTCCCCAACGGGGTACTTAGCTTTAAGTTGAAGACTTCGGTTCTAAAACTCGAAAACGAAAATTTCAGGAGTCAGCCGACCGGCACTTGCGAACTGCTTCTGCTTCGGGCACCGCACGGCAAGGAAGACTGATGTAATGGTGTCGGCTGCATGTTTTATACGCCTGACGACCTGACGTCATGGAAGAAGGGACAGCAACCGATACAGGACCCAAGACCTTGTTACTCAGGCCGACTGAGGGCAACCTGCTAGCAGATTACCCAAATGGAATGACTGCAACAGTGAAACATGAAGAACATCGTCCTCACCATAGCACCACCACTGCCCTCCTGTCCTTCACTCATATCATTGCAGAGGCCCTAGACAACAATAAACTCATTTCCTGTCTCTTCCTAGATATCTCCAAAGCCTTCGATACTGTCTCTCATCCTCTACTGCTATCCAAACTCGCAAATCTCCACCTATCCCCCTCCACACATGCCTGGTTTAATAGTTACCTATCTGGCAGGGAACAATCTGTCAAATGGCTCTCATCCTCCTCACCTTTCCTTCCCATCTCCACTGGAGTTCCCCAAGGCTCCATCTTGGGACCCCTTTGTTTAACATCTTCACCAATGATCTTTACACCTCATGCAAAGAATCCTCCCTTATTCAGTATGCCGATGACTCCACACTTATATCCATAACATTCCTGAACTACACTCCCTGACCCAACAGGCCCTACTATCCACTGAACAATGGCTCTCTCACAACCTATTGATCCTAAATCCCAAAAAGACCAAACTCCTACTTTTCCTTCCCCATTCTCTTTCTCATCACAAAACCTCCTTTTTTATTGCATCTTCTAACATTACAAACATCCAACCTGACACCCACACAAAACTCCTAGGGGTCATTATCGATGACTAACTCAAGTTCAACCTACACATACTCCAATGTATAAAAAAAAAACAAACCAGAAACTAGGTCTACTATATCGGAACAAAAAATTCCTAACCCCTGAATCTAGACTTACCCTGGGCCAGGCACTCCTCCTTCCCTCCCTTTTATACACCGCCCCAGTTCTTACCAATAACCAGGCCTCCACTCTAAACAAACTGCAACAGACGTACCATAAAATAGCCAGATTCATTACTAACTCCCCATACAACTCACACCACTGCATCTCTTTAAACTCTCTTCAATGGCTTGAACTTCTCCAGTTTCTGCTCTCTTATCAATTTCATATGCTACACTTTATTCTTTATAAATCCTCCTCCTGTCCATCTCTATCTTCCTTAGTCTCCCTCTACATTCCATCCCAGACCATCCGTACTTCTAACCAACAATTATTTTATATCTACCACCCAAAAAGGTCAGTAGGCAAACTGCTTTACAAACACTCGCTTGCCCATGCTTGGAACAAACTTCCCCTTGACTTACGTTCAATCTCCCACACCTCACACTTTAAAAATGAACTAAAAGCTTATTTTCTCAATTCCAGAACCTGCCCTTGCCATGACCCTACCTAGTCTTCCTTCCCTTTATGTACCCTCAAAAGGACCATACTTAGTACCTCATTACACCTCTCTCTCTCCAATGTGTCTACTATGCATTTGCACAATTTTATACAAAAAAAAAAATGTTTGTTTACCTATTGAACTATATCAATGTAAAATTGTTACTTAGCTTATTTTTAATGCAACTTTAACTTTATGCATGTAACCCAACATATGTGAATCGTTTTGCTATAACTGCTATTATATCAATATTGTTTAAAATTGTACTTGTTTTAAAATGTATTACTGGAGCTTTTCTCCTCGGGTCTCCACTGAAAATGGGCCACAAGCATAGTTGGACAAACCCGGTTAACAAATGCCAATAAATAAATAAACATGTACCCCAGACAGACCATGTATAATGTGTAACCATTAAATGGACACACCCTTGGAATTGTACATACAGATTTGCAGCACATTATTTGGGTTTGTAGCAGGGAATACCGATGCTGTCTGGCCAAACACTCACAGTCCACATAGGTCATAGGAATGATGTACTGAGAAATAGCTGATGTCCCTGCACAAGCCAACATACGTGGAATGCCCCATGCGTATCTGTGAGTCAGATGCAAGTAGTGTACATAGCACACATGCACCCAGCTCACCCAACCACCACCCACAGGTACCTCTCCGGTCTTATCCCTGCTGTTGGGAATGAGTACAATATGACCCCCACCTGTGTATGGCAATAGCGAAAGAATGCAGCATGCAGAGCAGGTGTGCCCCTAGCTGTAAGCAGCACCCTTCCAGCATCCAAACCGCTGGATCAATACTGACAAATTATTGACATGAACACTTAGCACACCTACCCTGTCACCCCAGGTGAATATACTGTATTGCAGTCTGGGACTGTAGGACTGACAGAATGCAACGGCCTGCTACAGCTAGCATGCACCAGATGGCCTACAGTCCTCTGCCAAAGACCTGTGTCTCACCCATACTGCCAATGTATGTTAAGTCATGGATTCACAAATAACATAACACAGTCCACAGAACCCATATGCAAGGCCATGTGAACAAACCACAGTAACATGTCCACCATGTCCTATTGCATGAACTGTGAACCAACACCAATATACTGCTGTAATGAAGTGATAACTATAGGGAAATTATCAGAGAATGTTTGCATAGTGTATGGAATAGGATAGAATAATAGAGGGGTGGGGTGGGAGCATGGGCAGCATGGAGTGTGCGAAGTCTGAAACAGCCATGTGCACATACTATCCCTGGCTGCAAACACAAGAATGGGTGGCTACAAACCTGCTCGTAAACCACAATAGGGGTAATGTCCTGACTTCTGACCCCTGCCTCTGGGTAACCTGTGTGAATCTGTACAGCTGTGAGGTACTGCCACAGCAAGATAAAGCCATGCTGTTACGTCAATGGATGTACAAGTATGGGATCCTCTGCCACCATTGTACCAAGGTGCTGAACCAGTTACACAGACCCAGCAGCAAGTGTCTGCAGCTCCCCCTCCAGAATGACATGAGTTTGCAAGAATATGTAGGTGTTTGACCACAATACTGGACACAGCTGCATTCACCCTCTGTTCCCCAGGACATCACTGCGAGCAAATATGTCTACCTGACAGTACTTGATGACATAAAACATCACAGTGTATAACAGTACACATGTCTGAATATGTCTGCTAACACAAGGACCATGTAGCAGAAGCAGCAGACACAATTACCTACAGTAACCCACTATACATTGCCCATTTTGACTCCATGTCAACTGATCTACAGATATCCTGCAGAAACAGTTTTCTAGCTGTAGGTGTAGAACACAAATGTCTGCACTGGAGTACAATCTACCTGGAATGGATTCACATATTCAATACAGAAGGTCATACTGGGCAGGCTGCCACACTTAGAGAAATTAAGGCAATGTCAGACAACAAAATACTGAACGGTCATACCGGGCATGCTCACACACTTAAAGAATTGAAGCCCATGTCTGGCAACAACAGTGGACCATACATATCTGACAGTTGCAGAGGTTAGTGCATACACTCCTCAGTATGCACCAGTCATCCTTTGCAGACACATTGGATAGGAATACACACATATATCCAAGTACAACACACTATAAAATGCCAAAAGTACACATACATAGATGTGTGGAAGAGAGTGACAGTGACAAAGAGCCTTCCATCATGAGGCCCGTCCCACCCAGCATATAGCCAAATGGCTACAACCACATGATGTGTAAATGTCACTCACCGTAGACGTTTGCCTCTGGAATCCCTCAGCATTATAGACTCTGTGGTGATAGTGCTAACTATGCAACATGACTGTACAATGCAGAAGTCATCTAGCAGTTGTATACATGTACCCGTGGAATATAAACCTGTCTGTGGCTGAGTGTGGTGTGTCTGCCTCTAGATGAATGGGTTATGGCCCATGCACACACTGCCCTCCCCATTGCCTTATTATGGCAAGCCTGCTGATGTCAGTCACTTTGAAATACACCTTTGGGGAAGGAGTAGCCCAGTAATCTCTGTGGAGCGTCTTATAACTGTGTAATGCTGTACTGTGATAAACTAGTTAGGCAGGAGTTCTAATCCCAGATGTGGCAACTGTGTGTGTGTTTGTGTAGCGATCAATACTTTTTAGGTAGTCATACTCAATACAATTCAAATGCCCTACTTTGGCATGCCTGCTGATGTCATTCACTTTGAAATACACCTTTGGGGAAGGAGTAGCCCAATAATCTTGGCGGCCCATCCTATAACTGCGTAATGCTGTAGTGTGATAAACTAGTTAGGTAGGAGCTCTATTCCCAGACATAGCAAGTGTGAATGTTTGTGTGTGTTAGTTTGTCATTGTAGGGAGTAATCCTTTTGAGGCCATTCACAGTCACTACAACCTCCAGTGCCCTTCTTTGGCAAGCCTGCTGATGTCATTCACTTTGAAATATACCTTTGGGGAAGGAGTAGCCCAGTAATCTCAGTGGTGTGTCCTATAACTGCGTAATGCTGTAGTGTGATATAGCAGTTCGGTAGGAGTTCTATTCCCAGAAGTGGCAGCTGTGTGTGTGTGTGTGTGTGTGTGTGTGTGTGTGTGTGTGCGCACGCATGCGTGTGTGTATGTATGTGTGTGTGCGTGCGTTAACTGGCTGTGTCAATGTATCAAGCCAGGCTAAGTCGAATGTGTAAAAATCTGTTAACCAGTTTACTGTGTAATTTAATTTAATCCTGACTTGTGCTCAGGACTAACTGTAACCTGTGGAACTTGTTTAACTTGCTTACTTATGTAATCTCTGTAAATAGTCTGTTTGTAATATGTAATGCTGGTATTATGTAATGCTGTATCTGCTTACCCTTGGAGCTTTTCTCCCCGGGCCTCCGCTGAAAATGGACATGCATCCAGTCGGACTATCCTGGTCAACAAATGTAAAATAAAAATAAAAATAAATAAATGTGGGTGTGTAAGGATCAATGCTTTTTAGGCTAGTCACACCCACTAAAATTTCAAATGCCCTACTTTGGCATGCCTGCTGATGTCATTCACCTTGAAATACACCTTTGGGGAAGGAGTAGCCCAGTAATCTTTGTGGTGGGTCCTATAACAGTGTAATGCTGTAGTGTGATATAGTAGTTCAGTAGGAGTTCTGTTCCCAGACATGGCAAGTGTGGATGTTTGTGTGTTTGTCTGTGTAGGGAGCAATGCTTTGAGGCCATTCACAGTCAATACAACCTCCATTGCCCTTCTTTGGCAAGCCTGTTAATGTCATTCCCTTTGAAATACACCTTTGGGGAAGGAGTAGTCCAGTAATCTCCATGGCACGTCCTATAACTGCATAATGCTGTAGTGTGATAAGCTAGTTAGGTAGGAGTTCCAATCCCAGACATAGCAACTAGTTAAGTAGGAGTTCCAATCCCAGACATGGCAACTGCGAGACTTTGTGTGTGTGTTTCGTATCATGTGTGGAGGTGGCTGTGAGTGTGTAACAACTGGACTCATTGTTGAGTGGGTTTTGCAAATTTCTTATATGGTGGGCCTATTATATGTCACAATGTCCACCTTACAAGGATAACAGATGTCAAACAGCAGAGATGCTGGGGTTGCCGATACATACCCCTACATGTGACATCAAGGCCTGGTGAACAAATTAGGAAACCCTTGTATTACCCAGAGAGCACTCCCAACCCATGTCTCATACACAAACACACTCGCCTAGACAACAACTGCTTTGTTGGTAGTACCCTGCATATTGCTCACAGATAGTAACCATGGTGTGATTGCAGTGGACTACAGAGGGCATGGCACCCTATCCCATCACTACAGTAGGCACATCATTTCAGACAGTGTGCCTTCACTATGTTCCCCACTGGATACCTGCAACAACTTTAGTGCCATCAAATGTGACCCACAAAGGACATCTTCTTCTTCTTTCGGCTTTTCTCGGTTAGGGGTCACCACAGCAGATCACCTTGTCCGCTCATGAGTGGCAGTGGAGTTTTACGGTGTCGAGTTGCCAGCCTGGTGCCCAACCTTCCACAGAAGGCACACACATGAACACACTCACACCTAGTGCCAATTTAGAGTGTCTAATAAACCTAAAGCATGTCTTTGGGATGTGGGAGCAAACCAGAGCACCCGGAGGAAACCCACGTGACCACAGGGAGGACATGCAGACTCCACACAGAAGGCACCCCAGCCAAGAATTGAACCAGAGAACCTCTTGCTGTGAAGTGGCAACGCTAACCATTGCACCACTGTGGCCGCCCTGACCCACAAAGGACATACCATGCCTTAAACACATGTCCTGTATGGACAGTTGCCACTGACACCAGGGAATAGCTGTATCATGCTATCAATGTAGGTGCAGGGTCAACCTGGTGTCCATTACCAATTCCCGCCACGAGGCCAGTACTGGCAAATCTGATAACAGTCTGTGTACACATCATGGGCCAGACACCTCAGGTACAGTTCCACATGTCACTGAACATGCATGTGAGACATGTGCACATCCCAGACACTGTCCATGTCATGGACTATAGAACACATACATGGCAAGCATTGCACAGCACTGGCCACACACAATAGTAACCCAGATGACTGGATGGTGAATACAATACCCACCTGTGTGGGCCAGTCCAGACACTACACCCTTAAGCCACACTGCAGACCATTGTCATGTGGCCTGATGCCAAGGTATACCCTTCACCTAGCCTTGTACAGCCTTCTGGCACAGTCAGCCACTACACACATGTGAAGCAATGCACCTATGCATGTCAGTACTGGCACCTTGTGTCTGTGTGTGTGGAGTATAATGCTTTTGACCCCATTCACACTCACTACAACTCCCATTGGCCTACTGAAGCATGCCATCTGATGTCAGACACCTTCACATACCCTTTGCCCATATATCATCCAGATAACCCCTGTGGTGCATGTGATACCTGTGTATTACTGTATTGTGGCAAACTATGTAGTTAGGAAGTCTATTCCTGACCCTGCCAACTTTGTTAATGTGTGTGAGTCCCTGAGAGAGTGTGGCTGTGTTGATGATGACACATTCATGTGGACAGGCACTTGTACTTCACCTACCTTATCGCTCCTATATCACTGTTGCAGATGTCACTCACCATCAAATATACCTTTGGACAGCTCCCCAACATGTAAGCTATGTGGTGCATGCAATAACTGCATAGACATGTGATAGCAATACATAGTCAGTCATGGGTTTGAAACCCCATACTGGTAAGTGTGTGACACAAACATGCCTAAGTTTTAGTCTCCCATACTCTCCCATCCCACCCTGACTTACTTTGTCTGTCTGTCTCACTCCCTCTCTGGTGGATGTGGAGAAGTACACCTGCTTTGCTTAGGCAGCAGCTTGTGTTTTGTAAGTGATGCTCATGATCAGCTGATGGCCTTTGCACGAATTGCAGTTCCCCTCTAGCTGATTGCATGTGGAACAGATGTGGTAACATTCCCATATCCAATTGCATGGAAACACACACCAGTATCTAGGATCATCATGTGGGTACTGGGCCTTTTCATTCACTTTGAGGAGGACCTCATTTTGGTGTTTGGAAAACAGCATCACAGATGGTATTGGGATTTACCTGTAATAACATACACTGTGGAGACAGTCCAACAAACAGGAGGAGGTGTGCCAGACATGACTACATAATGTAAGTGTTGCTCTTCTGCATTTGGAGTAATGTTGGTTTAATAGGGTGTGTGTGGATATGGCTGGTCTACATGACTTAATACCTGTCATGACAGTGTTATGTGTTTGAGGAAACTCCCACCTGCAGGGTTATCTGCAGACTGGGCAGTGTGTGTGGAGATGTTCTTCATACCACATTGCTGCAGTCCTAACACTTGGGTAGTCCGCTGTCCCAGTCGGCCCGAATACCAAAGTATATGGCTGACGTCGGTCAAGGCGCATTAGTCTGACGTCAGGGTACAAATGCGCATGACCGACGTCATATCCTCAGTCTTTTTTGCCGCATGGTCCGATGCTGAAGCAGTTTTGCAAGTGCAGGTTGGCGTTCTGAGATTTTCCGAAGTCGGAGTTTCAGACCGAATGCAAATTGGCTAAGTACCCCGTTGGGGATTATTTTGTTTTTTTCTTGCCTCAGTATTTTACCGGATGTCAGAAAAAGTGAATAACTGTATTTCTTGTGGGAAACAGATACCTCATAGGGATTACCATACCTTGTGTATACCTTGCCTAGGGCCTGAGCACGACGTTGTTGGCTGTCGCTCTTGTGCTAGATTTAACAAACGCACTATAAAGAGAAGATTAGATTGTGCCAGGTTAGTTTTGGGAAGCGGTGTAATTATAAAATGCCGTCGGATGCTCCGGCCCGCTTCGTCAAAAAGCGCAAGGACAAAACAGCAAAGCCTAGGCTGGAAGAACCGTCCGTCCCGGACGCCGGTTCTTTAGAGGCTCGGTGGAGCCAGGGGTTCAGCCAGAAATTTCTTTGGAATCCCAGGGAGACTTTATTACTGCAAGATGTGACCTCTCAGGAGGTAGGCCAGGCGGAAGGGGCTTCTCAGGTAGCTGTTCTTCCCTCCTTCCTAAGGTGGTTAGGCCCTCCCTGCTGTTTCCAAGGCTTCTCCCAGGGGCAGGCCAGGTTTTGTTTCAGGAGTTACCCTAGTTCTTCAGGGTCTGTACCTAAGAAGCATATGCTTAAGATGGCAGAAGATTTGATTACAATGATTAGAGGTTCTATGCCCCTCCTGATAAGAGGCCTAGGGTGGAACCTGAGCTTGGGAGTTTTGAGCAGTGTTCGGATGCTTCTGAGTCTTGCTGAAGACTTGCAGGAGTATTCCCTTACTCTGATTCTGATGTAGATGATTCTACTCCTTCTGCTTCTCCTCCTGAGGATTTTTCATTTTCAGAGACTCTTCATTCCATGAGGGAGCATTTTAAATGGGAAGGTCAGGATTTCTCTGATTCAGGAAAAGGCTTAGGAATTTTTGTTTCTACCCCAGCATAGGCCTTTAGCTATACCTCCTGTTCTAGATGTGGTAGAGGATGTTTTTGCAGAGGCTTCTCTGAACCCTGACTCTTTGCCTCCTGCTCCAGTTAAACCGGATAGATATTATAGGGTGCCTGAAGTTCATAAGTATCTTTTTAAGAGTCCTAGGGCAGACCCAGAAACTGTTTCACAGGGGCCTAAGGGTGTTAAGGCTTCTGTTGTTAAAAATCCTGTTCCTCCAGATAAAGAGGCTAGGGCTTTGGATAGATGGGGAAAGAAAGTGTATACTTCTTCCACTTTGGCCATGAGAGCTTTGAATTGCCAGTTTCACATGTTGAGATACCAAAATTATCTCCTTTCACAATTAAAGTCTAAGGTAGATGCTTTGGCGGAAGGTATTGAGTGTAAAGAGTTGCAGGATTTAGTTCATGTTTCTGAACAGGTGGGTAAGCATTCTTTGCAATGTGGTTTTGATGCTGTGCAGGCCTCTTGAGGGTGGCTGCCACTGGTTCTGTTCTTCGAGGCACGCCTGGTTGAGGGATCAGAATTTAGCTGAGCATGTGAAAACAAGGATTTTAGATGCTCCTTTACAATCTGATGTGTTGTTTGGTTCGCCTGTGGAAGCAGTTCTAAAGAAAATGGAAGACAAGGCTAAGTCTATGCAGACTGTTAAAGATTTTGCAGGTTCAGCCTCCAAGTTTAGTAGAAATTGGCCTACCAAGGGGTGGACATATCCTGCTTATGATTCCCAGTCTAGGGGTAGGTCTAGGCGTGGTAGAGGCAGAGCTCAAGGTTCTTTTAGGCCTAGAACAGGAGTTCACCTGCTCAGTCTTCTGGTGAGGGCAGGGGTCAGTCCTTTCGTAAACAGACACAATGACCTGCCTTTTCAGCTGCCAGAATCTTCTCTGGCAGCACCTTTGGGAGGAAGGTTGGCACTTTTCAAAGAAAACTGGAGTTTAATTACCCAAGACAGATGGGTATTGGATATCATTCACCACGGTTACAGGTTTTATTTCCATACCTTGCCTCCTTTCAAAGGCATGCCAGACATTCCTCCTCAACAAAGGAAAGAGGCTCACAAGCAAATTTCTCTGTTGCTCCAAATAGGGGCCATTCAGCCAGTTCCTGTGCCAGAAAGGGGCCTAGGATTTTATTCTCGCCTGTTCCTAGTACCAAAAAAGGGGAACACGTGGAGACCGATTTTGGATCTGTCTATCCTCAACACTTATCTGGACATTCCCAAGTTCAAAATGTTGACGTTACAACAGCTTTTACCTCTGCTGGGCAAAGATCACTGGATGGTAACTTTGGATCTCAAGGAAGCTTACCTTCATGTTCCTATCAGACTAATTTGCAGGAAGTATCTGCGTTTTCGAGCTGGGAATTCTCATTATCAGTTCTCTGCATTGCCCTTTGGCTTATCTACTGCGCCCAGAGTATTCACAAAGGTTCTGGCTCCAGTGATAGCTTTCTTCAGGCTAAAAGGAATACAAATCTATCCTTATTTGGACGATTGCCTGATTCTGGCTCAAGGAAGGGACGTGCTTCTTCAGCATTTGGAATATGTGATAGCAGTGCTAAGATGCCTAGGGTATTCTGTGAGCGAAATAAAGTCCAGTCTAGTACCCTCTCAAGACATGTGCTTTCTGGGTGTGAGACTGAATACAGCAACCCAGATGGCCTTTTAACCCCGGACAAACAAAGAATCTTTCGCTTACTTCCATCAACTATCTCATCAGTCCGGGCTGACTGCAAGGACAGTCCTTCAAGCCTTAGGGTTCATGGCATCTTGTATTCTGGTACTTCCCAATGCCAAACTGCATATGAGGAAGCTACAATGGTATCTCAAAATGTATGGACACAGCACTGCCAGGATTTGGACACTGTCATTCAAATACTACCTTGCATTCAAAAGGAATTTTTGTGGTGGGCTCAGGAATGTCACCTAAACAAGGGACTCTCTGTGACCCGGCCAGAGGCGAGTCAGATTCTAACGACAGATGCCTCAGACACAGCTTGGGAGCTCATCTGAATGGAAAGTGGATACAAGACAAGTGGCCTGCCAGACTGCAGCATCTACATATCAACATGAAGGAGATGTTAGCAGTCCAGTTTGCATTACTGGCTTTCAAGGATTTACTTCTTCCAGGGCAGGTGTTGATTCTAACAGACAACACAACTGTCATGTGGTACATCAACAAACAAGGGGAACACATTCTTATCCTCTATGCAGGCAAGCAATGATTTTGTGGGAGACTGCGTTAAGCTTGCAGCTGAATCTTCAAGCAAGGTTTCTGCCAGGAGCACAGAACTCCTTAGCAGATGTGTTAAGCAGGCAAATCATGGATCCCCACGAGTGGAAACTGGATCTTCATGTATTTCAGACATTGACAGTGTCATGGGGAACTCCAGACATAGATCTGTTCGCTTCTCCACTAAACCACCAGCTGCCAAAGTTTTGCACAAAAGGTTTCATCACACAGCCTGGAAAGTGGATGCTCTTTCTTTCAGTTGGAAAAATCTTCATGTGTATGCCTTTCCACCTCTGCCTCTCCTCCCAAAGGTACTTCTAAAGGTCAGACAAAACAAGCCAAGGATGATTTTAATAGCTCGGATTGGCCTCGGCAGCACTGGTACCCATTGCTGAGGAGTCTGGTAAGGAAGCCTCCATGGCCCTTACCTTTGATTCCACACCTATTGTCTCAGAAGGACGGGCATCTGCTCAATGTCAAGCTTCACTCTCTTCATCTAACAGCTTGGCATATTCTGTTTTGAACCATAGCAGGTCTCAGCTTCCTCAACAAGTTTTGAATGTGATTATGGAAGCCAGAAGACCTAGTACAAGGAAAGTGTACAGGAAAATGGAAGAGATTTTATTTTGGTGTGCAGCAAAGGATTTGGATGTTTCTGAGCCGAATTTGAGTGTGGCTCTTCAATATCTTACTGAGTTATTGGACAAAGGTTTGTCTTTCTCTTCCATTAAGATTCATGCTGCAGCAATTTCAGCTCACTATGATTGTGACCCACCATTGTTTTCTCATCCTTTGTTCAAGCAATTTCTTAGAGGGCAAAGAATATAAGACCCCCAAGAGCTCCTACTCCTGCTTGGGACCTCAATTTTGTGTTGGAGAAACTCACTCTACAACCTTTTGAGCCTGCAGCTACTGCTGAATTGAAATATTTGTCATGGAAGACTGCTTTTTGTTAGCCATTACATCTGCAAGAAGGGTGTCTGAATTGCAGGCCCTTATGGCGGTTGAGCCTTTCCTGATTTTTCATAAGGATAGGGTATCTTTACGTACTAATCCTTCCTTTATGCCTAAAGTGGTTTCTAGTGTGGCTTTAAACCAAACTATTCATTTGCCTACCTTTTATGCAGATCCCCAAAATAAGGGGGAAAAGATTTTGCACACTTTAGATGTACACAGGCAGTTGCGTTATTATTTAAGCAGGACTAAGGATTTTAGGCAGTCTCAGCAGTTGTTTGTTTCTTTTGCTTTGAGTTCTCAGGGCAAGCCTGTGTCAAAACAAACTATTTCTAAGTAGATTGGGTTTTGCATTGCATTTTGTTATTCCCATCATGGCAAGGAGATTCCAGCTGGGATTAGGCCTCATTCCCCTAGGGCTACTGCCACTTCTACAGCATTTCTAAGGGGGGTGGCAACTAAGGATATTTTGGAGGCAGCTACTTGGAGTTCAGTGCATACTTTCTCTAAGCATTACCACCTTCCTCTCTACTCTAAATCTAGGGCTGGTTTTGCCACGCTATTTTGCAGGGCATGTTGTCAGCTCCTGCTTCCTTATGATTTGCCAGCCTCCCTTACCTCTGCTTTGGGATTCTACCCAAGTTAGGACTGCAGCAATGTGGTATGAAGAACATAGTACAGTTTTGTACCTACCATAAATGTAGATGTTCAAGATCCACATTGCTGCAGTCAATTTACCCTCCCTCCTTCCCTCTGTGTTTAGGGGTGGTTGTGTGGGTGAGGTTATACTCTTGTAAATTTGTATATATATTTGGTGCAGGAGTGTGTGGTGTTTTTTGGTTTTAGCCTTATCTTTTTAGGGTCTTCTGACATCTGGGGCAAGAAAAGACTGAGGAGATGACGGTCATGCGCATTTGTACCCTGACGTCAGACTAATGCGCCTTGACCGACGTCAGCCATATACTTTGGTATTCGGGCCGACTGGGACAGCGGACTACCCAAGTG
The DNA here is from genome assembly GCF_019279795.1 of Protopterus annectens. Classification (NCBI taxonomy): domain Eukaryota; kingdom Metazoa; phylum Chordata; order Ceratodontiformes; family Protopteridae; genus Protopterus; species Protopterus annectens. The sequence goes on along the minus strand of NC_056747.1, from coordinate 313,127,486 downwards.
TTAGGACTGCAGCAATGTGGATCTTCGAACATCTACATTTATGGTAGGTACAAAACTGTACTTTTCTTGTGTTACTCACAGATCACCTGTCTTAGAACTGCAGAAGCATAGTCTGAGGATTGCAATCAGTACATGGTGACAGCCATGAGAGTTACTGACTTCATATGCTCTTAGGACATATGTCACAACAAACCCTGTTATGGCAGTAAATGTATGAGGGTATCACAGCAACATGCCAATACTGGCCCAGTGTTTGTGGCTCCAGCCACAAGTCTGTCAACCTTTGTACATATGTCATGCAGTAAGAGGTCCATATGTTCTGTACATCATTATTTATTGACATCATACCTGATAACACATCAGTCAGATATCAGACTGCTAGACATGTTATGTATAGTAGGGATTATTTCTGAGGACATAACCTGGGCATTCTGTGGTTGTGTGTACAGTACTGGGGTCTGTGTACTTATGGTGATTGTCGACAGTATGTGTATTGCGCATACATACCTTGGCCTCTGCACAGACTGTGGTAGATGCCATTGTTCTTGGTCCTGTTCTATCTGATGTTACATGCTGCTCCAGTGTATGGTACCCTATTGGCTCCCATGTCTGTAGGGCCAAACACGTGTCCCATACCACAGGCATCGGACCACACTGTGTCGTGACCCAGTTTATGTAGGGTTAGTGTGTGAGTGGCACATATGAGGATGGTGTGTATTTCTGACAAAGCAGTGGGATTCTGTACAGATGTATGTCACTAACTACTGGGTAGTATGTGGCCATGTGACCTCTGGAACACCGGGTATTGTGTGTCAGGACAGACTAGCGTGTGTGAATGCATAAACTGTGTGGGCATATGTAGTCCAGTATTTACGTGATATACCCATGTACATGGCTGTTAACATCCACATTGTCAGGCGTGGTCCACATGTCTCGCACAAAGGGGATCTGTGTACACCTCTGGACTAACCGCAGAGTGCAAGACTCTCCATATATATTGGTCATATCTCTGCTGTAGTCCACAGGATCATTATTGTGCTAGCAGTGGTACTGTACTGTGATGTCCTTAGGATGTCTGTCAGTAACCAATGGCATACATGTCAAAAGAAGATGTGACCTCCCACACACAACATGTCTGTTAAGACAACCCCTATTACAGTAGCAACAGTCTACATATATACCTGCAATACATAGATGACATCCCCTTGCACTAAGAGGTTGGGACTATTGGTGCTGAGGTAGGACTCCACTCCATGTTCTGGACATATGGTAAACATATATGTGTGTGTGTATTGATATATATATATATATATATCTCCATATAGCTATATAGATATATACACATACATATATGGATATATATGTATATATACACGTATACATATGCAAACTCAAATATATATATATTCACAGCTACATATGTCTACACATATACAGATATATAGATATATATGCACATATAGTTATGGATATCTACATATATATCGGCATAAATAGGTATATCTGATTAGATGTGTATGCACATATGGTTATTGATATCTACATATATATCGACATAAATAGGTATATCTGTGCATATATATATATATATATATATATATATATATATATATATATATATGTATATATATGTATATATACACACACACACACACACACACACAGATATCTAAAACTGGCCATATATATGATGCATTATACAGATGTGTAGAAATACATATATATATGTGAATATATATGTGTATGTACATGTAGACATATATCTACATATGTATATATCCACATCCTTGTCATGTGTAAACATTACGGTTGTGTATATCTTCCCAGATATATCACACCGTATATATCTGATATGTGTATATCTAGATATAACAACATATGTGATGCAACAGTAATATCACTAACATGTACTACACAATTGTGGAAGTCAAAGCAATTGTTCAATACTATTCAATATGTGTACTGGCAGATATATTGTAAAAACAACTGTGTTTACAGCTGTCATGGCATAGTGGTTAACTGTTGTGACTATAGTGTACAGGGTCCTGGGTTCAAGATCTGCAAAGGCTGTATATTTTGTTGCTGGGCAGAACAAGGGTTGTTGGATACAGAGTGGTTAAGGCAGTTCTGAGCACCTTTAAGCGAGTTTGCGTGAAGCTAAGTGGTGCTTACTTATGGATGTTAGGGTGCTTACACCGTATAGGCTTCGTTTACCAGTGCGCTAATGTGCTCAGCTGTTGTACTGCAGCAATGCTGACACCTACGAAGCATGGCTCAGCCCTGGTAACCAGTGCTCACATCCTAGTCTGATAACATAGCAGGGTAATGATATCTATAATAAGGGTATGTAATGACATGTAGAAAGCATGCATCTATTGTGCCGTCATTACAGTAGCAAGGGGTGAGAGTGTCAAGTCTGGGACACTCAAGTATATAAGACCTGTACATCACTCTTATCCATGTGAATGGGTTACATGCAGGGTTAGTAACCCAGGTTACGTGCTGTCACACTGGCATGTGGTGTATCATGACATTACTACTGTTGACAGTTCTTTCCAGACAAGAGTAGATTGCTAAATGTAGTACTGACAACAAGCACCCCTGCAGGCATAGCTGGACTCTGAGGATTCACTGTCATGTTCCTGGTGTGTGAGCTGTGTCGCAGTATATATCCTGTACTGGATAATGATCTGACATGTGGAAAGTAACTGTAGATTGCTGTCTACAGCACATGTCAGTGAGGGCTTCCAACATGTAGTAATGGCATACATATTGGTGTCAGACATCTGTCTGTTGACACATTCATCCTACTGCATAGCTGCTTGCCAAGATGATGATCGTCAGTCCCTGCACAGATGTGCAAATGGCAGGTATCCAGCTTGGATACATACAGGCAACCTATGCTTGACTGACACTGACATGTCTGCCCAGCTGTGTTATAACTGGCACATGTAGGATACAACACCCTGTATGCACCACATGCCACGGGTACTTCCACTACCACAGTCAACAGAACATGCTTGGGTACAGGTCTCCACAGACACTAACCATGTGTTGTAATACATGTTGCATACATGTCAACTGGATCACCTCAGTGGCCATTTGCAGGAGGCAACCAGAGGATTAGCTGATGCATGTTACTCTCACTCTGAGGGTCACTACATTGGTGTCTTTCGATAGATTGCCTGCTGGCACATGGCATGATACCACTGTACACACATCCCCTACACATCCCATTTCTCCATGGACAATAGCCAGGTACACACCTATGGCCACCTGCAGCGATGCACCCAAGTACTGACAAATGTGTACATGTGCATTACTGAGGATAGCAGTGTCTGTGTGTTAGTACACCTGTAGTTGGGAATACCAAGGAGGTCTTCACACCCACCGCAACACCCATTGCTATAGTAAGATGTGGCTCCTGCTGTACCGGATATTACATGTACCCTGTTGCGCTCCTCTCCGTAATGGCTACATGAGCCTTGCAGTACCAGAACAACAATGTACAAATGGGTTGATAGGCATGGGATACCCATTGAGTTCTGGCAAGTGTGTGTATGTGTGCATGTCTGTATATCTGTAGGGTACAGCATTCAGTGGCCACATACTGTTATTACAATATGCATTGCCACACAGTAGTATGGATAGTGTTGTTGCTGCCCATAGGTGAGGCATGACAATGCACCATCCTACTATGCATGTGGCATGTGCATTAGCTGCATATCCCTGTAGTACCACTGTTGGGATGGACAATGGGTTGTATTGCAGTCGTGGGCATTGTATGATGGTGGGTATGTCAGAGTGTCATCACGGGTTCCAGTGTGTACAGTATCCATTGTGGGGTGTGGGTGCTGTGTACACCGTCATTGCACCATGGTACACCCGGTACATGTTCCATGCACCACTGTATGGTGACCACTGTCACCATCAACCATACAGGTAACTGATACCACAATCCAGCCCAGTTATGCATGTGCTGTGTGCAGCCTACATGTAGCACATTGGACACACTGACAAGTTAGCACAGATAGGCCAAGGTCTCTCAGATGTGTGTCTGCCTGTTATGTGTCTGTTAATATGTATATGATGGTATGTCACCCTATGTATTATCCATATACAACCATTACATCCCCAATTACCATACTGTACATGTCTGGGGATTTTCTGCATTTAACATGTAACCTGGAACACACCTCACACTAAACGCTGTTTGGTGTGTGCAACGAAAGCCACACACTTCAGTAGCACTACATACCTACATAGGGGTCTAGTCCCAGTGTTGCCTAATAAGAGTGTGCTTGTATGTGGATGGATCTACATCAGGTTGCTGATTATATACATGTCCCAGCGGGTCACCTGTCCATGTGGCACAGGCAGTAACTGTTATACAAACATGTGACATGTTCAACTGTACCCAGGATATGTCACAGCCATGGTGTCACCAAAGTGCCATACCCCTTGTGGAATATGACTGCAGACCATCCTCCTGCTGACACGTACACCTACAACACAAATGGATAACATTATGGAGACCACAATCACTCAGTGTTACTAACAGCTATAATGCATCATGCCTGAGCAGCTACACTACCTGACATGTATGCATTAAACATTACTCCTGCCAACGTTACACAGCAGTACATTGGTACACTTGCTTCACAGTTAGTACTGATAACTGCACTAGTGCTTACAGGTTATACCGACAGGAGCACCACCAGTGCTAACAAGTTGTACTGACAGGGGTACCAACAGTGCTGACAAGTTGTACTGACAGCAGCACCACCAGTGCTGACAGGTTGTACTGACAGCAGCACCACCAGTGCTACCAGGTTGTATCGACTGCAACACTAACAGTGCTGCCAGATTTTACTGACAGCAGCACCACCAGCTCTGACAGGTTGTACTGACAGCAGCAGTACCAATACTGATAGGTTGTACTGACAGCAGCAGCACCAGTGCTGATAGGTTGTACTGACAGCAGCACCACCAGTGCTGATAGGTTGTACTGACAGCAGCACCACCAGTGCTGAGAGGTTGTACGAGCAGCAGCACCACCAGTGCTCGACAGGTAGTGCTGATAGCTGCACCAGTGCTGATAGTTTGTACTGACAGCAGCACCACCAGTGCTGATAGCTTGTACTGACAGTACATTCTGACAGCAGCAGAATGAATGCTGACAGGATGGACTAACAGCAGCACCACCAGTGCTGACAGGCTGTAATATACTGGCAGGAGCAGCAGCACCAGTGCTGACAGGTTGTACTTGACAGCAGCACCTCCAGTGCTGGCAGGTTGTACTGACAGCAGCACCACCAGTGCTGGGAGCTTGTACTGATAGAAGCACTACCAGTTCTGGCAGGTTGTACTGACAGGAGCACCACCAGTGCTGATAGGTTTCACAGATAGCAGTACTACCAGTGCTGCCAGGTTGAGCCGACAGCAGCACCACCATTGCTGACAGGTTATACTGACAGCAGCAACACCACTGCGGCTAGATTATACCGACAGCAGCACCAGTAGTGCTGAAGGGTTTTTCCTGCAGCAGCACTACCAGTGCTTCACAGTTAGTACTGATAGCTGCACCAGTGCTGACAGGTTATACCGACAGTAGCACCACCAGTGCTGACAAGTTGTACTGACAGGAGTACCATCACTGCTGACAGGTTGTACTGACAGCTGCACCACCAGTGCTTACAAGTTGTACTGACAGCAGCACCACCAGTGCTACCAGGTTGTATCGATTACAGCATCAACATTGCTGCCAGATTTTACTGACAGCAGCACCACCAGTGCTGAGAGGTTGTACTGACTACAGCACTGCCACCACCAGTGCTGATAGGTTTTACAGACAGCAGCACCACCAGTGCTGATAGGTTGTACCAACAGCAGTACCAGCATTGCTGCCAGGTTGTACCGACAGCAGCATCAACCATGCTGAGAGGTTGTACCAGCAGCAGCACCACCAGTGCTTGACAGATAGTACTGATAGCTGCACCAGTGCTGACAGGGTGTACTGACAGCAGCACCACCAGTGCTGATAGCTTATGCTGACAGCAGCACCACCAGTGCTGGCAGGTTGCACTGACAGCAGCACCACCAGCACTGACAGGTTGCACTGACAGCAGCACCACCAGCACTGACAGGTTGCACTGACAGCAGCACCACCAGCACTGACAGGTTGTACTTGACAGCAGCACTACCAATGCTGCCAGGTTGTACTGACAGCTGCACCACCAATGCCCCCAGTTTGTGCCGACAGCAGCACTACCAGTGCTGACAGTTTGTACTAGCAGTAGCACTACCAGTGCTCTGAGGTTATCTCAGCAACAGCACCACCAGTGCTTGAATAGTTGCACTGACAGCAGCACCACTGGTGACAGGTTGTACCATCCCAACAGCAGCACCACCAGTGCTGACAGGTTGTACTGACAGCAGCAGCACCACCACCACCAGTGCTAAAAGGATGTACTGACAGGAGCAACACCAATACTAAGAGGCTGTACAGGCAGCAGCACTACCAGTGCTTGACAGATAGTACTGATAGCAGCACCAGTGCTGACAGGTTGTACTGACAGCAGCACCACCACCAGTGCTGAAAGATTATACTGACAACAGCACCACCAGCGAAAGTTAGGT